>NC_091300.1:28975092-29047592 GCF_038502225.1 Cherax quadricarinatus | reverse complement strand
GGTCACTCTCCCTGAACCATGAGCTTTATCGTACCTCTGCTTAAAGCTATGTATGGATCCTGCCTCCACTACATCGCTTCCCAAACTATTCCACTTCCTGACTACTCTGTGGCTGAAGAAATACTTCCTAACATCCCTGTGATTCATTTGTGTCTTCAGCTTCCAACTGTGTCCCCGTGTTGTTGTGTCCAGTCTCTGGAACATCCTGTCTTTGTCCACCTTGTCAATTCCTCTCAGCATTTTGTAAGTCGTTATCATGTCCCCCCTATCTCTCCTGTCCTCCAGTGTCGTCAGGTTGATTTCCCTTAACCTCTCCTCGTAGGACATACCTCTTAGCTCTGGGACTAGTCTTGTTGCAAACCTTTGCACTTTCTCTGGTTTCTTTACATGCTTGGCTAGGTGTGGATTCCAAACTGGTGCCGCATACTCCAATATGGGCCTAACGTACACGGTGTACAGGATCCTGAACGATTCCTTATTAAGATGTCGGAATGCAGTTCTGAGCTTTGCTAGGCGCCCATATGCTGCAGCAGTTATTTGGTTGATGTACGCTTCAGGAGATATGCCTGGTGTTAAACTCACCACAAGCTCTTTTTCCTTGAGTGAGGTTTGTAGTCTCTGGCCCCCTAGACTGTACTCCGTCTGCGATCTTCTTTGCCCTTCCCCAATCTTCATGACTTTGCACTTGGTGGGATTGAACTCCAGGAGCCAATTGCTGGACCAGGTGTGCAGCCTGTCCAGATACCTTTGTAGTTCTGCCTGGTCTTCGATCGAATGAATTCGTCTCATCAACTTCACGTCATCTGCAAACAGGGACACCTCGGAGTTTATTCCTTCCGTCATGTCGTTCACAAATACCAGAAACAGCACTGGTCCTAGGACTGACCCCTGTGGGACCCCGCTGGTCACAGGTGCCCACTCTGACACCTCGCCACGTACCATTACTCGCTGCTGTCTTCCTGACAAGTATTCCTTGATCCATTGTTGTGCCTTCCCTGTTATCCCTGCTTGGTCCTCCAGTTTTTGCACTATGTGTGTGTGTGTGTGTGTGTGTGTGTGTACTCACCTAGTTGTACTCACCTAGTTGAGGTTGCAGGGGTCGAGTCCAAGCTCCTGGCCCCGCCTCTTCACTGGTCGCTACTAGGTCACTCTCCCTGAACCATGAGCTTTATCGTACCTCTGCTTAAAGCTATGTATGGATCCTGCCTCCACTACATCGCTTCCCAAACTATTCCACTTCCTGATTACTCTGTGGCTGAAGAAATACTTCCTAACATCCCTTTGATTCATCTGTGTCTTCAGCTTCCAACTGTGTCCCCGTGTTGCTGTGTCCAGTCTCTGGAACATCCTGTCTTTGTCCACCTTGTCAATTCCTCTCAGTATTTTGTAAGTCGTTATCATGTCCCCCCTATCTCTCCTGTCCTCCAGTGTCGTCAGGTTGATTTCCCTTAACCTCTCCTCATAGGACACGCCCCTTATCTTCGGGACTAGCCATGTTGCAAATCTTTGCACTTTTCTACTTTCCTTACATGCTTGGCTATTTGTGGGTTCCAAACTGGTGCTGCATACTCCAATATAGGCCTGACATACAGGGTGTACAGGGTCCTGAACGATTCCTTATTGAGATGTCGTAATTCTCCTCTTAGGGTTCCTAGGCGCCCATATGCTGCAGCAGTTATTTGGTTGATGTGCGCCTCAGGAGATGTACCCGGTGTTATACTCACCCCAAGACCCTTTTCCTTGAGTGAGGTTTGTAGTCTCTGGTCCCCCTAGACTGTACTCCGTCTGCGGTCTTCTTTGCCCTTCCACAGTCTTCATGACTTTGCACTTGATCTGTTGAACTCCAGAAGCCAGTTTCTGGACAGGCCTGCAGCCCGTCCAGATCCCTTTGTAGTTCCACCTAGTCCTTGTTCGACTGAATTCTTCTCATCAACTTCACAGCACTGGTCCTAGGCCTGACCCCTGTGGAACCCCGCTCGTCACAGGCGCTCACTCTGATAACTTGTCACGTACCGTGACTCGCTGATGTCTTCCCGTCAGGTATTCTTTGATCCATTGTAATGCCTTCCCTGCTATACCTGCCTGGTCCTCCAGGTTGTGCACTAATCTCTTGTGTGGAACTGTGTGTAAAACCTTCTTACAGTCCAAGATAACGAAATCTACCCACCCCTCTGTCTCTTGTCTTACTGCTGTCACCATGTCATAGAACTCCAGTAGGTTTGTGACACAGAATTTCCCGCCCCTGAAGCCGTGCTGGTTGTCGTTGATAAGCTCATTCCTTTCTAGGTGCTCCACCACTCTTCTGATAATTTTCTCCATGACTTTGCATGTCAGTGACACTGGTTTGTAGTTTAGAGTTTTATGTCTCTCTACTTTTTTGGAAAACTGGGATTACATTTGCTGTCTTCCATACCTCAGGTTGTCGCCCTGTTTCGACAGATGTGTTGATGAGTGTTGTCAGTGGTACACACAGAGCCTCTGCTCCCTCTCTCAAGACCCATGGAGAGATGTTAACTGATCCCAATGCCTTAAGGTATCTAGCTAGCTTAGCAGCCTCTTCATTTCCTCCTCGGTTGTATATATTGTGTCCAACACTTGATGGTGTGTGTTCTCATCTATTTGTGTTGTGGGTGTTACCAACTCTTGTTGTTTGTGGGGGTTAAGAACTCTTGTTTTCACTATTATGGGTACTAGCAACCTTTGTTCTCACTGACGATTAGATGTTTACGTATAACGTGTTGTGAACACTGATGAGTGGAATTTTTATTATTATTATTATTATTATTATTATTATTATTAATAATAATAATAATAATAATAATAATAATAATAATAATAATAATAATAATAATAATAATATCAAAAGAAGCTCTAACTGACGACTGGAAGATGTTTACGAACGACGTGTTGTGAACACTGATGAGTGAAATATTTTATTAGAAGATGTCTTACAAACATTTTAAAGTAGCAGGTGTGTAAGGACGAGGTCTTAAGAACATCAGGTAGCAGGTGGGTATTAACGAGGTCTTATGGACATCAAATAACAGGTGCGTAAAGGTCACATCTTGTAAACAATTTCAAACAGCAGGTATGTAAAAATGTCTCACTATTTCTAAGTAGCAGGTGTGTAAAGATAGTGTTCCGTAAACATTTTTCATATAGTAGCTGTGTAAGAATGACGTCTCGAGAATATTGTCAAGCAGCAGGTGTGTAAGAACGGCTTTATAAACATTGTCAAGCAGCAGGTGTGTAAGAACGGCCATGTAAACATTGTCAAGCAGCAGGTGTGTAAGAACGGCCACGTAAACATTGTCAAGCAGTAGGTGTGTAAGAACGGCCATGTAAACATTGTCAAGCAGCAAGTGTGTAAGAACGGCCTTGTAAACATTGTCAAGCAGCAGGTGTGTAAGAACGGTCTTGTAAACATTGTCAAGCAACAGGTGTGTAAGAACGGTCTTGTAAACATTGTCAAGCAACAGGTGTGTAAGAACGGCCTTGTAAACATTGTCAAGCAGTAGGTGTGTAAGAACGGCCTTGTAAACATTGTCAAGCAACAGGTGTGTAAGAACGGTCTTGTAAACATTGTCAAGCAACAGGTGTGTAAGAACGGCCTTGTAAACATTGTCAAGCAGCAGGTGTGTAAGCACGGCCATGTAAACATTGTCAAGCAGCAGGTGTGTAAGAACGGTCTTGTAAACGTTGTCAAGCAGCAGGTGTGTAAGAACGGCCATGTAAACATTGTCAAGCAGCAGGTGTGTAAAACGGTTCAATAGATAGGAGTAGAGAGGGAGTATATAGTAACAATAGTTTCATTGTCGGCTACTTGTTAAGGTAGGGTAAGTCAAGCTCCCGCTATTTGGGCCTTTTTTCCCCCACCCCGAAAGTGATAGTTTGACTGCCGGCTGCTTGTTAAGGTAGGGTCAGTCTAGCTCCCACTATCCCTTCCCCTCCTTCTTCCCCCCCCCCCCGAAAGGTGACGTGTGGGGCTCTGGTCCAAACAGTAATCACTAGACTCACAGCTCCCAGCACTACTCTTGGATGACAGAGAGGGTCACCTGCCAATCAACGAGCAGAACTGATGGAGATGGACTAACGTCCTGAGACTTCCCCTTTTTGGATTTAATTACCTGTGCACCTGTGTGAAAGTGCAGGACGTAACCCCTCATCATAGCAGAGGTAAAAAACCTGCTTTCCTGTCATCGGGATAGAATACTCACGGCGATACTCTGTGAAGAACGAGCCGGTGGTGGTCACCAACACCTGCGACCTCCCCCCCCCCACATCAGCAACGGCTACGATTTCAACAACACACAGTGTCACCAACACCAGACACCCCTAAATATATATTAGCGTTGAATTCAGTTATCATTTATATTTTTCGTTTTTCATTTTCTTTAATGTAGGATTAATATTTCATATTTAAGTGTTTTATATTTTCTATATAATAAAGTGTTTATGTTTGTCTGTTATTATTTCTTTTTCTATTCGCTAATTTTCCTGAGGAGGAGCCAGCCTGGGTAATACTGTCTGAAGTTGTTACAGGGCTGAGTAAGCCTTCACATTGTCAAGCAGCAGGTGTGTAAGAACGGCCTTGTAAACATTGTCAAGCAGCAGGTGTGTAAGAACGGCCTTGTAAACATTGTCAAGCAGCAGGTGTGTAAGAACGGCCTTGTAAACATTGTCAAGCAGCAGGTGTGTAAGAACGGCCTTGTAAACATTGTCAAGCAGCAGGTGTGTAAGAACGGCCTTGTAAACATTGTCAAGCAGCAGGTGTGTAAGAACGGTCTTGTAAACATTGCCAAGCAGCAGGTGTGTAAGAACGGCCTTGTAAACATTGTCAAGCAGCAGGTGTGTAAGAACGGCCTTGTAAACATTGTCAAGCAGCAGGTGTGTAAGAACGGCCTTGTAAACATTGTCAAGCAGCAGGTGTGTAAGAACGGTCTTGTAAACATTGTCAAGCAGCAGGTGTGTAAGAACGGCCTTGTAAACATTGTCAAGCAGCAGGTGTGTAAGAACGGTCTTGTAAACATTGTCAAGCAGCAGGTGTGTAAGAACGGTCTTGTAAACATTGTCAAGCAACAGGTGTGTAAGAACGGTCTTGTGAACATTGTCAAGCAGCAGGTGTGTAAGAACGGTCTTGTAAACATTGTCAAGCAGCAGGTGTGTAAGAACGGTCTTGTAAACATTGTCAAGCAGCAGGTGTGTAAGAACGGTCTTGAAAACATTGTCAAGCAGCAAGTGTGTAAGAACGGTCTTGTAAACATTGTCAAGCAGCAGGTGTGTAAGAACGGTCTTGTAAACATTGTCAAGCAACAGGTGTGTAAGAACGGTCTTGTGAACATTGTCAAGCAGCAGGTGTGTAAGAACGGTCTTTGAAACATTGTCAAGCAGCAGGTGTGTAAGAACGGTCTTGTGAACATTGTCAAGCAGCAAGTGTGTAAGAACGGTCTTGTAAACATTGTCAAGCAGCAGGTGTGTAAGAACGGTCTTGTAAACACTGCCAAGCAACAGGTGTGTAAGAACGGCCTTGTAAACATTGCCAAGCAGCAGGTGTGTAAGAACGGCCATGTAAACATTGTCAAGCAGCAGGTGTGTAAGAACGGTCTTGTAAACATTGTCAAGCAGCAGGTGTGTAAGAACGGTCTTGTGAGCATTGTCAAGCAGCAGGTGTGTAAGAACGGTCTTGTAAACATTGTCAAGCAGCAGGTGTGTAAGAACGGTCTTGTAAACATTGTCAAGCAGCAGGTGTGTAAGAACGGTCTTGTAAACATTGTCAAGCAGCAGGTGTGTAAGAACGGTCTTGTAAACATTGTCAAGCAGCAGGTGTGTAAGAACGGTCTTGTGAACATTGTCAAGCAGCAGGTGTGTAAGAACGGCCTTGTAAACATTGTCAAGCAGCAGGTATGTAAGAACGGTCTTGTGAACATTGTCAAGCAGCAGGTGTGTAAGAACGGTCTTGTGAACATTGTCAAGCAGCAGGTGTGTAAGAACGGTCTTGTAAACATTGTCAAGCAGCAGGTGTGTAAGAACGGTCTTTTGAACATTGTCAAGCAGCAGGTGTGTAAGAACGGTCTTGTGAACATTGTCAAGCAGCAGGTGTGTAAGAACGGTCTTGTGAACATTGTCAAGCAGCAGGTGTGTAAGAACGGTCTTGTGAACATTGTCAAGCAGCAGGTGTGTAAGAACGGTCTTGTAAACATTGTCAAGCAGCAGGTGTGTAAGAACGGTCTTTTGAACATTGTCAAGCAGCAGGTGTGTAAGAACGGCCTTGTAAACATTGTCAAGCAGCAGGTGTGTAAGAACGGTCTTGTAAACATTGTCAAGCAGCAGGTGTGTAAGAACGGTCTTGTAAACATTGTCAAGCAGCAGGTGTGTAAGAACGGTCTTGTGAACATTGTCAAGAAGCAGGTGTGTAAGAACGGTCTTGTAAACATTGTCAAGCAGCAGGTGTGTAAGAACGGTCTTGTAAACATTGTCAAGCAGCAGGTGTGTAAGAACGGTCTTGTGAACATTGTCAAGCAGCAGGTGTGTAAGAACGGTCTTGTGAACATTGTCAAGCAGCAGGTGTGTAAGAACGGTCTTGTAAACATTGTCAAGCAGCAGGTGTGTAAGAACGGTCTTGTGAACATTGTCAAGCAGCAGGTGTGTAAGAACGGTCTTGTGAACATTGTCAAGCAGCAGGTGTGTAAGAACGGTCTTGTGAACATTGTCAAGCAGCAGGTGTGTAAGAACGGTCTTGTGAACATTGTCAAGCAGCAGGTGTGTAAGAACGGTCTTGTAAACATTGTCAAGCAGCAGGTGTGTAAGAACGGTCTTGTGAACATTGTCAAGCAGCAGGTGTGTAAGAACGGTCTTGTGAACATTGTCAAGCAGCAGGTGTGTAAGAACGGTCTTGTGAACATTGTCAAGCAGCAGGTGTGTAAGAACGGTCTTGTGAACATTGTCAAGCAGCAGGTGTGTAAGAACGGTCTTGTAAACATTGTCAAGCAGCAGGTGTGTAAGAACGGTCTTGTGAACATTGTCAAGCAGCAGGTGTGTAAGAACGGTCTTGTAAACATTGTCAAGCAGCAGGTGTGTAAGAACGGTCTTGTGAACATTGTCAAGCAGCAGGTGTGTAAGAACGGCCTTGTAAACATTGTCAAGCAGCAGGTGTGTAAGAACGGTCTTGTGAACATTGTCAAGCAGCAGGTGTGTAAGAACGGTCTTGTGAACATTGTCAAGCAGCAGGTGTGTAAGAACGGTCTTGTAAACATTGTCAAGCAGCAGGTGTGTAAGAACGGTCTTGTGAACATTGTCAAGCAGCAGGTGTGTAAGAACGGTCTTGTAAACATTGTCAAGCAGCAGGTGTGTAAGAACGGCCTTGTAAACATTGTCAAGCAGCAGGTGTGTAAGAACGGTCTTGTAAACATTGTCAAGCAGCAGGTGTGTAAGAACGGTCTTGTGAACATTCTCGTGTTTAAATGTTCGAGATTTTAATTATATCGTCCTGAGAGCGATATACAGCCTGATAAAAGCCGTAAACTCATCACAGCTACTTAGGGAACCTTAATGTCTCCCTTTTTAATTATTCCATCTCGAAATAGTTCGCTCATTTTCCAATTATGATCGCTGGCAGAGCCCCTCCCCAATCTTGAACGTTACACAGTGAGAAAGTTTTTTTTTATTTTTCATCAGTGGCTTTAATTATGGGATCAGGAGAGTCCAGTTCGGAGGTAAAAAGTACGAAAAAAATGTACAAACAGGTTGAGGCTTTTTATTTGGTGCAATAAATCTGGTTGTAAATAACGAGGAGGGGGAAGCTGAGGTGTGAGGGGTGAGGGAGGAAGAAGAGGGGGGGGGTTGATTGTCAGGGTGGAGGGAGTGGATAGTTGAGAGTAAGGGTGGAAGAGAAAGACAGATTGGGAAATGAGGGGATTAGGTATGTGGGGGGGGGGATGGATAGATGGTTGCTAGCCGGGCGCCTGAATAAGTGGGATAAGGCAACAGGAATAGTGGATGCAAGAGAGCAGATAAACAGGTGAGGGGTGAATAAGTAAGGTAAGGCATGGCTAGGTGGGACAGGTGAAGAAAACACGCGTAGTTAAACAACCTTACACCGGAACAACATTTCGCTCTGTGTAGAGCTGAATCAGTTCACAACTTGATAAAACTCTAAACAGAAAGAAATGTCCCAATAAAAGCCTCTTCCTCAACATGTCTTTTTTCGTTATTGTAGACATGACGGAGTTTATTTCCATACTGAGTCTGCTTCACGTTGTTTGACTGGACGATTGTGACATTAGATGAACGACGAACCGCATAAATAGATAAGTGGATAAGTGTATTAGCATAAATTAATCACGGGAGGAGCGTATTGCTTAGATAAATCATTAGAAAAGTGTATTGCCTAGACAAGTAGATGAATAAGTATAGTGTATAGATTGTTTAGTAGATGAGTGTAATACTTTAATTACTGAATGATATAATACCTCTTATGGTGCTCTCATTGATAAATTTTCGTTCTTTCCACAGATTCCAAAACAATACTACCTACTTTCTGTCACTACTTTCTTAGATGGATTTTCCGACACATCTATTCTCATTTCCTTATCAGAACATACTCTCATCTTCAACATTCTTTGAGTCTCGCATCCGGCCATACTATCATTTCATACTATCATATTTCTCCATCAGATCTTAAATTGTAACCGCTATCTTTTACGCGCTCCGTCAAACTCCCCCCCTAAAATAAAACACTGCATCATCAGCAGAGACAAAATGTGACAACTGCGTATATATATTTTGCAGCTGCTCCCTCCTCTCTCACTCAATCAAACAAGCACTAGTTTTCCCATCCCTATACTGTAAATGCTTTAAAGAATATCAGTAGCGTCACACATTCCTGTTTAAAAAAATGTTCCGGCCCGTCCTGGAGCATTATTAAATCACGACAGAAAGCAGAGAAATTGGAGGAATCGAAGAGGCAGGTCAAGTGACAAGGCGAAGAGAAAGTTAGAGGAGAGGTCGTGTGAAGAGGTGATGAAAAAGCAAGGTCATGCTTAGTCATGTGTGTTCTGAAGGTTATGAAGCATTTGACAATAAACTTGCCAAGGCATTCATCAACTGAAGTAAAATCAGGACAAAGATTCGTGTCAGGCATCCTGTGTATAAGAGGAGATGCAACTAGCAGGCATTTGTGAATGCTAGCAGAGGTATACATAGTATAAGACAGGACCAGCTTATTGGATGGCTGTGGTCTCTAATATAACAGAACAGTGTGTGTTACTATCAGCAAGGTGAGCACTTCTCCTGTGTTCTCAAGTGTCAGTAAGAGAGCTGCCAGTGTCACCGAAGTATTATAGAAAGAGGAGCAGAAAATGGAAAAGAAACTGAAATGACAGTGGTAGAGGAGGAGCAACGTGAGCCAGAATGTTATGAAGTGTATTATTCTGAGGAAGAGAAATTTAATGTACAGAGGAAGAGGAGTGTTATAAAGATTTTGCGAGATATAAATATAGGGAAGGTGAAGTGCACAGAGAGAGAGAGAGAGAGAGAGAGAGAGCTCTTGTGTGAGAGCTGACTGGATATGCATGCGAGAACTGCCTATTCAACATAGGCCGGACACGTGCACAGAGAGACATTTTTCTGTAACAAGTTGGACACTTCCATTACAGATGGATTTCTTAGACATAAGGAGACTTAGACATGGTTTTAATAAGACTAAGCGACTTAAATCCTAACTGCTGGCTGGCTGGACATATCCATAAGAGGACCATTTTCTGAAGACGAACGAGTTGGACATGTGTAAGGAACCACAGAGACCACATCCTTGTCCTTCTGTTTGGTCTCTCAGTGCGAGGAGACACAATTAGCTTATCTCTAACCAAACAGACCTAACCACCGGAGGAGCAGCCAGCGTTGCCAGGTAGGCCTCCAGATGCTTCCATCAAAGTCACTCTTCCAAAATCCCATTTACCAGGTTTATGAAAATGAATTGCTTTAATTCCTCGTAGATACAATTTCGTGGATTTTGTGACACATTTAATTGTAACCTTGACGTAATTGTGAGATACATCAGCTTTCAGTTTCCAAATAGAGGAAAAGTTGGGCAGTATTGGCAATAAAGGAGAGGATGGTTGTGGTATCTATAATGCCTTAGCGAGGGCGCGCGCTGCTAACAAAAGAACATTGGCGTCCAGGTGGCGTGGCTCGCGCTCCTCGTAATGAAGTGGTTACCGTCTATTGTAGTCGCGGCTTTTGGAACGCCCCCGCGCAAAAGGTCGCAGGGTTGGTGTCAGCAACGGTGATGTCTGCGTCCTGTCGGTCTGTAATGACCACTATTGTGGCCTCCAGACAATGTTTATTAGTCTCTTCGCTGTGTCGTTTCCATCGCTGATGTAGAGGATTTAACTCTTTCCTTAAATCGAACTGAGTAGCACGTAAAACTTTTACATTCTGTGGTGATAAGTTTGTTTACGAAGAGTTAACTACACACAGCGTACAAGGATTCAACACTTCCTGGCTATAATAAAAGAATTATCTTCAAAACTTGTATATAAATCCCTCCAAAAATACGAACAACAGACCCTAAAACACGAGAAAATAGAATACTCCAGTTAAATCTCTGGGTGTATTAAAAATGTGACTCAAAGACCCAGTAATCATGTAATGAGAATATAATAATGTGCTATTTCTATTAAGTTTAGGTGTATATTCATTTTCTAGGGAAATTCAGATATTTCGCGCCATAATCAAGACATATTGATTATGGCGCGAAATATCAGTAAAAATTCGTTGGTAGCAGTTAAAGGTGAAATTATTCTTATACAGGATTTTCCTATTTCTTCACGTGAATTAGTATTTATTCAGATTACCTAACTAGGGAGGAGCTTAGGAAAGCTAGCACGAGGCTAGGAGATGCGAGGCTAGGCTGGAGGAGCCTAGGAAAGCTAGCACGAGACTAGGAGATGCGAGGCTAGGCTGGAGGAGCCTAGGAAGACTATCACGAGACTAGGAGATGCGAAGCTAGCCTGGAGGAGCCTGTTAAGGTTAGCACGAGGCTAAGAGATGCGAGGCTAGACTGGAAGGGGCTAGGAAGGCTAGCTAGGAAGGCTAGCACGAGGCTAGGCTGGAGGAGCCTAGAAAAGCTAGCACGAGGCCAGGAGATGCGAGGTTAGGCTGAGGAGCCTAGGAAGGCTAGCACGAGGCTAGGAGATGCGAGGCTAGGTTGGAGAAAGCTAGGAGAGCGATACTTTTCAGTCAACCTCACTAGCTGGAGAATTTGTGATGCTCTCCCTTTGCTTTTGTCTACTGTATTGATGACTTGAGAGCTGCTGGAAAACTTTTTAAGTTTTCATAATGTATAGACCGTCCTTGGCACATGTTATTCTTGCTAGAAATATTTTGTAAAATACTGGAAAGTACAATATACTGTGTGATGATTTTTGTTCTCTCCATCAAGAGTGATAATAGTCAGGAAGTGAGAATAGTCAGGAAGTGAAAATAGTCAAGGAGTGAAAATAGCCAGGAAGTGAAAATAGCCAGGAAGTGAAAATAGCCAGGAAGTGAATAGCCAGGAAGTGAATAGCCAGGAAGTGAAAATAGTCAGGAAGTGGCAATATTTAGGAAGTGAAAATAATCCGGAAGTGAAATTATATAGGAAGTGAAAATAATCAGGTAGTGAAAATATTCAGGAAGTGAAAATAGTCAGGAAGTGAAAACAGTAAGTGAAAATAGTTACGAAGTGAAAATATTCAGAAAGTGAAGATAGTTAAGAAGTGAAATCAGTAAGTGAATATAGTCAGGAAGTTAAAATATTCAGAAAGTGAAGATAGTCAGGAAGATCTAGCTATGTTAGCTATGGCTGGGTCCCTTAAAGACTCATACTCCAGTAGAGTCTTACTTTTATTATTCATATTCAAGTAGGGCTAATTAAATAGGTAGATATATTTCACATTACTCATTCATTTCTATTCCTACTTATTCCCATTCCATTCCCATTTATATTCAATGTCCTCATCTCTCGCTCTGTACCTCTTTTGTTTGTCATTCTGTCATCTCAGTCATGTCTTTAGTTTTCATTAGATGTGTCTCATTTCCTTATCTGCTCCAGTTTGCTTGTATTACATGAATTATTTATGCTTTTATGTGTCTTAATAATCCATAAGTTAATCCATAAGTTATGTTTCCGATATTGCTTTAGTTTGTATTTCTCATCTGATCCTATGCATGCTTCTTATTTTTTCCTTATTCGACTACGTTGTGTCTCGGGTCAAGTGAAGTATGGTGACCTGACCTGTGTCCCTGTTTTTTTCCTACAACATGTAGTTTATAGTTCCATCAGTAGGTATCACAATTTCTTTGAATGAAACATGTCTTGACTTTTCCTGTAATTATTTTCCTACCAGTTTACCTTATGTATGTTATGTTGCTAAATTTATATCTGTTTATCTAGTTACTGCAATATTAGGGGTATCGTTGGCTTTTTTGCCCACTGTGTTTAATTTGCAGTCGGATTCGGATAGTTTTTCTTATCGTGTTCAGTGTTATTGCAGTCTTGCTATAGTGTCTAAGAGGATGAGGGCATATCTTAGTAATAACATTCTAGGATAGCAGCTGCGATGTTTTTCCACAAACTGAGAAGTGAGCCCCTAACCAAGAGTGAACCAAGCTCCGAGCAGCCAGTAGAGAACCAGTGTCTAGGATTAGTTGGTGTAACTATAGGGCAAAACGATAAATTCAGGAGTGGGGGCCATTTAAAGCTGAACAGAAACCATAGGAGAGTCCCCAGCCAAAGGCAGTTTGTTAGCAGCATAGCTGTGTAGCTGTTTGCTCATATAACTGGAAGTCTGTAGATGACTGAGATCAATAGAAAGATGTTTTGCAGCATTAGTTGTGTTGTTATATTGATAAAACTGTAAACCCGTAGCTAAATGAGGTTAATATAATTTTTGTATCATAACTGCTAACTGTAAGGTTTACCAGGGTAAAACACAGGAAATCGTTCTAAACTTGTGTTGGTACGTAAAATTTATTCATAGCTTGGGTAATAATGTATTTTTATGTAATATATTTGTATTGGTAATATATCGTTACTCAAATTATGTTGTTTCAACGTAAAAACTTCCCAGTGTTATGTATGTGTCTGGTAAACTCAGTTTATGGTGACTATAATTTTTGCCATGTGCCAGTTAATAGGTGACAAATTCATGTCTACATGTGGATAAAGACGTTTATGTGTTATCCAGCACATTTATTCAAGAAAATATTTCGCCATTCGTGGCGAAACTTTCCTTTTAATAAATTTTCCCGAACGTTGAATAAACGTTTTGTGTTGACATTTATTCTGCATCAACATACCAGTTACAACCATCATGGTCGTATGATTGAAATAAAAGTCTTGTATCCCTGGGTAATCGTCTTATTGAATCTTGGGAATAACTAAGAGCTTTCCATAGAAATAACTCCATGTAATTATATTTACTGAGTAGTTAAGAAAAATTCTAAATATCTTAATGCTCCCACTTAGAGAAAGGTGAGAGGAAGAAGCCAGACAGGTGATGCTATGTTGTTAAGACTCAGTGAACCTGACGAGTCTTTTTCCTCTTTGTTTGTATTTATACCTCGTTACTATTTTTGTATTATGTAACTCTTACGGGAGGCAAAACAGAGGTTTTTAATTAAAGTATATGATATCTCAGCACAAGAGGGAGTGGGGAAGAGAGGGAGTGGGGAAGAGAGGGAGTGGGAAAGAGAGGGAGTGGGGAAGAGAGGGAGTGGGGAAGAAATGTGTTTCAGGGTGTGTTAAAACAAATGAGCTAATGTTAAAAATATGATAAATTTCATTAGTAAATGCACTGAATAGCTCACACTGCACTATTGCATTTTAACGTTCAGTCATCATCGTACTATAATGTGTTCGAGGAAATGTAGTGAGTTACGTCGAGTACAATGTATCAACCTGGTGCATTATGTATTTCTTCGTAGTGTTTTTAAACCTAATTTGTCGACTTTGTTCAATCGGAAATTATATTGGTGGGACAACTAGAGACTTAGATACATGCATTGGGGAGAATAAATATGCCTGTTTGACTGCTAACAATCTGAATTTGTGTCTCAGTCGTCGTAAAACACACATCTTATCTTGGTGAAATGGACTAAGACCACTCTAGTAATATTAGTAGAAAACAGACAAACTATGATACTCCAAATCAGCTTACGAACACCTTCACACAGAATATGGGTGGCTTAAACTCACTGATCCTCTCGCCCACCTTCTGCTCGGTCAACTGCTTGACAGCCCTCCTCTCTTCACCTGGACTGAATCTCTGTATATTTCATGACTTTCCAAGTGCTGTCTATAAGATCAGATAATGTTTATTGTTCAAGTGAAAAGTTATCTGCTAATAAAGGTTTCTATACTGCTTAAGTGTCCTTTGCTTAGGTTTGAATGCTGCAGTGATATAGCACAGCATCAATCAGACCTTCCTTTGATGAGGTTATTGGCCAGCGACCTAAATAGAGATCACCAGGCAAGGAACACCGATTTCATTATCTTGACACATGGTCATACGATAAGTAGGAAGGGACAAAGTAGTACATCTACGTCTAAGCAATCAGGCTGATGGTTGGTTGGTTGGTTTATTAAATTCAGGGCCTATCAACTACACAGGCTACATGTTGTAAGTTTAGCCATAGTCGTCAGTTAATCTGTGTCTTTTGAAGACGTGATTAGTGGATTGTCAGAGCTAGTGAAAATAAAGTGTCCGAGATGACTTCCCTGAGCTTCGAGCAGCTATACCTTCAGGTGAAGGCAGAGATGAATGAAGCTATGAAGGAGCTCTTGCTTCTTAGACAGGAAAACAATATAATTCATCCCTGGAACAAGGAAAAGGACACCACATACAATGAATGGAAATTGGTCTGTAAGAAGATATTGAAGCTGAAGAGAAAAAAGATTGAAGAAACTGCTGCTAAGACTCAATTTTCTTCCCTGTGTTGCTAGGCACACGTAATTTGACAATAAAAATGAATGTTTTTGTAGTGGGGGATTCCCAGACTAAATGGATAATTTTTATAACAATCATTGGAATAAAAGGCAGAGGGTGTTTTTTTCTTGGGGGTGGGCTGGAGGATATTGTTAACAGATTAGGAAACATCATGACTGGTAATGGAAGCAACCCTATTATTTGCCTCAGCACTGGAGGAAATGATATTTGAAAGCATAAAGGAGAATACCTGCTTACTAAGTTTAAAACAGCAATAGAAATAATTAGGAAGACAGAAGGGATCCCTGTCATATGTGACATTTAACCATGGAGGGATGTTGGAAGTAAATTGTTGTTCAGAGCAACTGGTGTCAGTTGCTGGCTAGACAAGCATTATAAAGACATAACAATAAAATTTACTGATAATTGGGACCATTTCTGCAGCTGCAATGACATGTAAACCTCGGATGTGGTGCATTTACCTAGGACAGGAGTGACTCCATTACTTAGTTCATTTGAGGCTGTTGCTGCAGTTTCTTGGGCTTTAAGCTAAAAAGTAGTTGGAGGGTGGGTGTTTGTGGGAAGAAGAAATGATTGTAGTACAATGGATTTAGGCAATTTTAATTATCAGAAGTTTCTTATAATTTGTGCAACTGCAGCTGGTGTTATCTGTAGCTCACGATTTAAATTTCGTTCTCAAGATCAAGTATCTCAAGAAATACCTCTGTTGCATGGTGGGTTATTTCCCTCCCATCGCCAGGGAAAGGACATTGTTTTAGGGGAAGATCCAGCTTTGGTGTAAACACACGCGTACACATTCGACTGCCTTCTGAACATGACTCATATCATACTCTCTCTGGTCCTGATTAGTCCATTTTCGATCTTATCATTATTCCCTGGATATTGACATGGCACCTAGAAGGAATACTATTGATGTTAAAAATGCCAAAAAATTAAGCATGAAACTTTGCTTTCCTCGCCAAAACCCCAAGTGATAGATATGCTGAAGGGAAGTGCAAGGGCCAGGGAGACGGCACGTGAGTTTGGTATTAAAGAATCAACTATTTGCTCAATTCGAGACAATGAGATTAAGGTAAGAGCTTGTGTAATGGATATAATCTATCAATGTAAAAAGATGACAATACTGACAAAGATGCCATTATAGTTTGATAAGACAAAAAGATACTAAATATGTAGAATGAGCAGAAAATAATAATAGTTACCCCACTTAGCGCTTTTATTATCAGTGGAAGAAGTCGTTGTAAAGTGAGGGATGGGACTGTCCAACATAAAATCCACTTCGGCCCAGCAGAGCTACAGCCGCCCATCTCCACTCAATATAAGAATATTATGCACCAATAACCAGATATTAAGGCATGTCAGTATTTTACATAATTATTTATCTTTTAGCTACTTGTATTCTCTTCTTGTTTTTCACTGTTTAAACTTCACTACAGTATAGGTATTGTACGGGGATACATCGTCTGCAGTCTTAGGTAAGATTTTTTTTTAAATTATTGAATTAAAAGTATTTCGGATTTTTTTTTTTTTTAAGTTTCAAGAACACAACCTTATTTTTCCCACATGTTCTTTACATCATAAGTCGCGATATCCCAGAACGTAACCCATACGAATTATAGAAGTCTACTTGGTACAATTAATTTTAGAAATAACGATTACCAAGAGAACACAGTAAAACTCAGTTGTTATCAAATGATGAACAAAAAAAAATCGGAAATACTGAGTAATGATAATAACAGAAACAGAGTAGAGGTAAAGATAAACAAGGAAAGGATACAGGAAAAAAAAAACTTTCTTAACAATGCTAGAAAGAACATTGAAGAATAGACTTGTTGCACGTGCAAGAGACACTGAGGTTGTTGCAGTAGCTGAGAAGTGATTTTCTTGAAGAGTCTGGACGTGCCTGTCCAGAGCTATATTCAGGAGGTTAGGTTGTTCCACGTTGTAGATGATAACGACCCAACACCAGTAATTAGAAACTTTCTCAACGTTTCATATGCACAACAGAGGCTTTTTCTTTTCAAGTCAGTTACCGCTTTTGCATCTTTTCCATCATCAACTTCTCGTTATTCCCATACCATCTCCTGTTTCAAATTGTTCAACGTTTGTAGAAAAAAAATGGAAATGGAAGCCGGGAAGGTGGTACTATGTGTTAAAGGAAACTTGAATTTCTGCATAAAAAAAGAAGTAACGACTGCAGCAACAGATGCAGAATCCGTCTAGGTGGCCTGGTTATGGACCGGGCCGCGGGGGTGATGATCCCCGGACCTCCCTCCAGATAGACTCCAGATAGGTATTAATTTTAGGACGGGAAAAGTTAAATTTAGGTGTGTTATACAGACCCCTTTCCCCCGGACTTGGAAGGCGACCAAGAACGACTTATTTGGCACGATTTAGTTAAGGCTCCACGACAAGATTATGAAGTACAGTTATTTTGAGGATTTTAATTTCAGAGACACATTGACCGGAACTCCTTGACTGGGAATTTAGAATTGTAACAGAATCAACCAATGGAACAACCTGCTTGACCTTATTTTGGTAAACATGAGGACTCTACATAAACATTTGCAAAATTACCGACAATTTGTTAGGTAAAAGTAATGAAAAGTAAATAATGGCACAATAATTATGGGTACGATTCACTTTCCAGGAGCTTTAATGACACATTTATTATAGCTACGTATCCCTCTCCACTAGCATTACCATTCCATAACAAACAATACGTTCACATTGATGAGAGTATATAAAGGGAACACGGCGAGGTGCAGGATGTAAGAGCATTAACACTGCAGTAAGATTACTGACCTACCAATAATTACATAATTACCATGAAAGCCCTGGGCGGGGAGGGCTACCACGATAAATGGCAGGGCGTGGTTTTTTAATGTGTTGCACTGTCAACACAAGTCGTTATGTAATCGATTACTACCTTGTGTTGACGTCCAGTGTTTAGCTGACCAGCTTGACCTGAACACACTAGAGAAGAAGGGCTGCTGACAGGGAGAACGACTCACTTGTCTGTTGTCTTTGCAAGGAACTTGGATTTCTCACGTGGCGAGCATAATGCGAAGGATATCCCTGATGTACAAGTCCTCTGTTTCAGAATTACTCCAGCAGCTCCTAGTTTTGTGAACCTCTGCGCATGTACACGACAACGACGAGTCACAAAACATATAACTTATTGCTTGTTATACAAGAAGTGTGGTTGAATGCATTAACTACAGCAAGTAGGTGGAAAGTGGACTAAAAGAGTGGTAACTATGTATCTTCGGTATCTCCTGTTTACCGTGTTCGTCGTAGAAGCGTGGACGTTGGGCTCGACTGGTGAGAAAATTTATCTCTATTGGTAAATTATGTTCATTGTTCCTTTAGGTCTACATATCTCTTTGAAAAAGAGGTAGATAATTTTCAGAAAAGCTCTTCTTGTTCATGGAGAGAAATGTTCGGCTAAATTGATTGGTCAGTTATATTTATATTTTGAACATTCTGTACTTGCTGTTTACTTCTGCTCTTTTACTTATACAACTACTGTCGCTGATAGCAAGTATATGTTCTTGACGGTGAAGCAAAGCAAGGAATTTATGTAAAGAGTAAAAGCTTTAAATATATGGCAAGGTTCAATGAACATCCCCAGATTCGTTTTCTTGGGCAGGTATAACAGGAAAGGCACTGCAGTGGATCAGAGAATAACTGACAGGAAGGCATCAGTGAGTCATGGTATTTGATGAGGTGTCAGAGTGGACGCCTGTGACGTGTGGGGTTCCACAGGGGTCATTCCTAGGACGGGTGCTGCTTTTGGCATATTTGAATGACATGAGGGAAGGAATAGACTCAGAAGTGTCTCTGGAGACAATGTGAAGAGATCTGGACAGGCTGCAGGCCTGGTCCAGCAACTGGATTCTGGATTTCAACCCCACCAAGTGCAAAGTCATGAAGATCGGGGAAGGGCAAAGGAGAACACAGAGTATGCATAGTATTCTTTTTTTTCCTCAGTGGCTCTCCATAACTCATATAATCTATTCCCTCTTTCCACTTACAATTAGAACCATCGGAAACCTGATAATGACTTACATAATATTCAGAAAACCTGATAGGGCAGACTGAGAGGGATTATTTAAAAAGAGGAGACAGGGATAAATTGAGCATTGGTAAGATACAAATACGCGACTGAATCAGCTGAGCTCAGAAAGTTCGTCAGGCTGTTGATGGCTCGTAAGTGGAATGATCTGGATGAGCAAATGGTTGAAGCAGAGTTCAAATATGTTTTAAGAGTTGTTATGATGGAGCTCAGGAAGCCAAGAATAGTGTGTTATTGTTCGTGAATAGTTATGAAGGCCAAACAGCTAAGTAAACTACCAAGACAGTGAGACGCCCTTCCGGTTGTAAATGCAAGGTTGGTGACACTAATTAAGTTAAGCACAGATGATTTGCAAATACATTTAACTGGACCTAACCTGTCCAGATAACATCAAACTTTACCTCAGCTGTAGTGATCTCACTTTCCTAAGGGGTTACCTGTCAAAAAGTTCCTGCAGCAGCCACCAGCCGTTGATATGTTCCTGCTGAAGATCATAATGGATCGGCGAGTCTTGTATCAATGAGAAGAATCATCCCTTGTGTAACTTGAGGTGTAAAAGACAACAGTGGACCTTCAACCTCTTTCCATAAGGAAGAAAGTCTGTTTCACCAGAAATTGAGGGAAGTTCTGGCTGATATAAAAATTGATCCTAGTAAAGCAAACGGCTAAGTTATATAAGAACATAAGAAAGGAGGAACACTGCAGCAGGCCTGTTAGCCCATACTAGGCAGTCTGGTGTGAAGTTGAATGTTCTATCTCCTCGTTGTCCATTTTCCTTACTTCAAGTGTGTGTGTGTGTGTGTGTGTGTGTGTGTGTGTGTGTGTGTGTGTGTGTGTGTGTGTGTGTGTGTGTGTGTGTGTGTGTGTGTGTGTGTGTGTGTGTGTGTGTGTGTGTGTGTGTGTGTGTGTGTGTGCGTGTGCGTGTGCGTGTGCGTGTGCGTGTGCGTGTGCGTGGTGTGTGTGTGCGTTTGTGTGTGTGTGTGTGTGTGTGTGTGTACTCACCTATTTGTGGTTGCAGGGGTCGAGTCCTAGCTCCTGGCCCCGCCTCTTCACCGGTTGCTACTAGGCCCTCTCTCTCCCCGCTCCATGAGCTTTATCAAACCTTGTCTTAAAACTGTGTATGGTTCCTGCCTCCACTACGTCATTTTCTAGGCTATTCCACTGCCTTACAACTCTATGACTGAAGAAATACTTCCTACTATCTCTCTGACTCATTTGTGTCTTCAACTTCCAATTGTGGCCTCTTGTTTCTGTGTCCCCTCCCTGGAACATCCTGTCTTTGTCCACCTTGTCTATTCCACGCAGTATTTTATATGTCGTTATCATGTCTCCCCTGACCCTCCTGTCCTCCAGTGTGGTCAGGCCGATTTCCCTTAATCTTTCCCCATAGGACATTCCCCTTAGCTCTGGAACTAACCTTGTCGCAAACCTTTGTACTTTCTCTAGTTTCTTGACGTGCTTTATCAAGTGCGGGTTCCAAACAGGTGCTGCATACTCCAGTATGGGCCTGACATACACGGTGTACAGTGTCTTGAATGATTCCTTACTAAGGTATCGGAATGCTGTTCTCAGGTTTGCCAGGCGCCCATATGCTGCAGCAGTTATCTGATTGATGTGTGCTTCCGGAGACATGCTCGGTGTTATACTCACCCCAAGATCTTTCTCCTTGAGTGAGGTTTGCAGTCTTTGGCCACCTAGCCTATACTCTGTCTGTGGTCTTCTGTGCCCCTCCCCCATCTTCATGACTTTGCATTTGGCAGGATTAAATTCGAGAAGCCATTTGCTGGACCAGGTGTCCAGTCTGTCCAGGTCTCTTTGAAGTCCTGCCTGGTCCTCATCAGATTTAATTCTCCTCATTAACTTCACATCATCTGCAAACAGGGACACTTCTGAGTCTAACCCTTCCGTCATGTCGTTCACATATACCAAAAATAGCACTGGTCCTAGGACCGACCCCTGTGGGACCCCGCTCGTCACAGGTGCCCACTGTGATACATCATTACGTACCATGACTCGTTGTTGCCTCCCTGTCAGGTATTCTCTGATCCATTGCAGTGCCCTTCCTGTTATATGCGCCTGATGCTCTAGCTTCTGCACTAATCTCTTGTGAGGAACTGTGTCAAAGGCCTTCTTGCAGTCCAAGAAGATGCAATCAACCCACCCCTCTCTCTCTTGTCTTACTTCTGTTATTTTATCATAAAACTCCAAAAGGTTTGTGACACAGGATTTGCCTTCCGTGAATCCGTGCTGGTTGGCATTTATACTCCTGTTCCGTTCCAGGTGCTCCACCACTCTCCTCCTGATAATCTTCTCCATAATTTTGCATACTATACACGTCAATGACACAGGTCTATAGTTTAGTGCCTCTTTTCTGTCTCCTTTTTTAAAAATGGGAACTACATTTGCCGTCTTCCATACCTCAGGTAGTTGCCCAGTTTCCAGGGATGTGTTGAAGATTGTGGTAAGTGGCTCGCACAACATATCTGCTCCCTCTCTAAGGACCCACGGGGAGATGTTGTCTGGTCCCATTGCCTTTGAGGTATCGATGTCCCTTAGCAGTTTCTTCACCTCCTCCTCATCTGTATGTATGTCGTCCAACACTTGTTGGTGTATTCCTTGCTGGTGTCCCCATCTGGTCTGTCCCCCCAGAGTCCTTCCTGTCTCTAATGTAAATACTTCCTTAAATCTCGTGTTGAGCTCCTCACATACCTCTTGATCATTTCTTGTGAGTTCTCCACCTTCTTTCCTCAGCCTTATCACCTGGTCTTTGACTGTTGTCTTCCTCCTAATGTGACTATACAGCAGTTTCGGGTCAGATTTGACTTTCTATGCTATGTCGTTTTCATACTGTCGCTGGGCCTCCCTCCTTATCTGTGCATACTCGTTTCTGGCTCTTCTACTAATCTCCTTGTTTTCCTGGGTCCTATGCCTCCTGTACCTTTTCCATTCTCTCTTGCACTTAGTTTTTGCCTCCCTACACCTTCGGGTAAACCAAGGACTCGTTTTGTGTGTGTGTGTGAGAGGCAGAGAACAATTCGAATGGCAACCCTCTCACTTGCAAAGACATGATGACACCCTAATCCACTGCCAGCAGCACCCCATCTCACACTCCCAAAGATGCTCGTCCACATGCTCCAGGGAAATCCATGTGTGTGTGTGTGTGTGTGTGTGTGTGTGTGTGTGTGTGTGTGTGTGTGTGTGTGTGTGTGTGAGTGTGTGTGTGTGTGTGTGTGTGTGTGTGTGTGTGTGTGTGTGTGTGTGTGTGTGTACTCACCAAGTTCTCACCTAGTTGAAGTTGCAGGGGTCGAGTCCAAGCTCCTGGCCCCGCCTCTTCACTGGTCGCTACAAGGTCACTCTCCCTGAACCGTGAGCTTTATCGTACCTCTGCTTAAAGCTATGTATGGATCCTGCCTCCACTACATCGCTTCCCAAACTATTCCACTTCCTGACTACTCTGTGGCTAAAGAAATACTTCCTAACATCCCTGTGATTCATCTGTGTCTTCAACTTCCAACTGTGTCCCTTTGTTACTGTGTCCAATCTCTGGAACATCCTGTCTTTGTCCACCTTGTCAATTCCTCTCAGTATTTTGAATGTCGTTATCATGTCCCCCCTATCTCTCTTGTCCTCCAGTGTCGTCAGGCTGATTTCCCTTAACCTCTCCTCGTAGGACATACCTCTTAGCTCTGGGACTAGTCTTGTTGCAAACCTTTGCACTTTCTCTAGTTTCTTTACATGCTTGGCTAGGTGTGCGTTCCAAACTGGTGCCGCATACTCCAATATGGGCCTAACGTACATGGTGTACAGGGTCCTGAACGATTCCTTATTAAGATGTCTGAATGCTGTTCTGAGATTTGCTAGGCGCCCATATGCTGCAGCAGTTATTTGGTTGATGTACGGTTCAGGAGATGTGCCTGGTGTTATACTCACCCCAAGATCTTTTTTCTTGAGCGAGGTTTGTAGTCTCTGGCCCCCCTAGACTGTACTCCGTCTGCGGTTTTCTTTGCCCTTCCCCAATCTTCATGACTTTGCACTTGGTGGGGTTGAACTCCAGGAGCCAATTGCTGGACCAGGTCTGTAGCCTGTCCAGATCCCTTTGTAGTTCTGCCTGGTCTTCGATCGAATGAATTCTTCTCATCAACTTCACGTCATCTGCAAACAGGGACACTTCGGAGTCTATTCCTTCCGTCACGTCGTTCACAAATACCAGAAATAGCACTGGTTCTAGGACTGACCCTTGTGGGACCCCGCTGGTCACAGGTGCCCACTCTGACACCTCGCCACGTACCATGACTCGCTGCTGTCTTCCTGACAAGTATTCCCTGATCCATTGTAGTGCCTTCCCTGTTATCCCTGCTTGGTCCTCCAGTTTTTGCACTAATCTCTTGTGTGCAACTGTTTCAAACGCCTTCTTGCAGTCCAAGAAAATGCAATCCATCTCTCTCTTGTCTTACTGCTGTCACCAAGTCATAGAACTCCAGGAGGTTTGTGACACAGGATTTCCCGTCCCTGAAACCATGTTGGCTGTTGTTGATGAGATCATTCCTTTCTGGGTGTTCCACCACTCTTCTCCTGATAATCTTCTCCATGACTTTGCATACTATACATGTCAGTGACACTGGTCTGTAGTTTAGTGCTTCATGTCTGTCTCCTTTTTAAAAGATTGGGACTACATTTGCTGTCTTTCATGCCTCAGGCAATCTCCCTGTTTCGTAGATATACTGAATATTGTTGCTAGGGGTACACATAGCGCCTCTGCTCCCTCTCTCAGGACCCATGGAGAGATGTTATCCGGCCTCATTGCCCTAGAGGTATCTAGCTCACTCAGAAGCCTCTTCACTTCTTCCTCGGTTGTATGTACTGTGTCCAGCACTTGGTGGTGTGCCCCACCTCTCCGTCTCTCTGGAGCCCCTTCTGTCTCCTCTGTGAACACTTCTTTGAATCTCTTGTTGAGTTCCTCACATACTTCACGGTCATTTCATGTTGTCTCTCCTCCTTCCTTCCTTAGCCTGATTACCTGGTCCTTGATTGTTGTTTTCCTCCTGATGTGGCTGTATAACAGCTTCGGGTCAGATTTGGCTTTCGCTGCTATGTCGTTTTCATATTGTATTTGGGCCTCCCTTCTTATCTGTGCATATTCATTTCTGGCTCTAAGACTGCTCTCCTTATTCTCCTGCGTCCTTTGCCTTCTATATTTCTCCCACTCCCTAGCACACTTGGTTTTTGCCTCCCTGCACCTTAGAGTGAACCATGGGCTCGTCCTGGCTTTTTCATTATTCCTGTTACCCTCCTGTGTGTACTCACCTATTTGTGGTTGCAGGGGTCGAGTCCTAGCTCCTGGCCCCGTGTGTGTGTGTGTGTGTGTGTGTGTGTGTGTGTGTGTGTGTGTGTGTGTGTGTATGTGCGTGTGCGTGTGTGTGCGTGTGCGTGTGCGCGTGTGTGCGTGTGTGTGTACTCACCTATTTGTGGTTGCAGGGGTCGATTCATAGCTCCTGGCCCCGCCTCTTCGCTGATTGCTACTAGGTCCTCTCTCTCCCTGCCCCATGAGCTTTATCATACCTCGCCTTAAAACTATGTATGGTTCCCGCCTCCACTACGTCACTTTCTAGGCTATTCCACGGTCTGACTACTCTATGATTGAAGAAATACTTCCTAACATCCCTTTGATTCATCTGAGTCTTCAACTTCCAATTGTGACCTCTTGTGTCTGTGTCCCTTCTCTGGAACATCCCGTCTTTGTCCACCTTGTCTATTCCGCGCAGTATTTTATATGTCGTTATCATGTGTCCCCTGACCCTCCTGTGTGTGTGTGCGTGTGTGCGTGTGTGTGTGTGTGTGTGTGTGTGTGTGTGTGTGTGTGTGTGTGTGTGTGTGTGTGTGTGTGTGTGTGTGTGTGTGAGTGTGTGTGTGTGAGTGTGCGTGTGTGTGTTTGTGTGTGTGTGTGCGTGTGTGCGTGTGCGTGTGTGTGTGTGTGTGTGTGTGTGTGTGTGTGTGTGTGTGTGTGTGTGTGTGTGTGTGTGTGTGTGTGTGTGTGTGTGTGTGTGAGTGTGTGAGTGTGTGTGTTTGTGTGTGTGTGTATTTGTGTGTGTGTGTGTGTGTGTGTGTGTGTGTGTACTCACCTAGTTGAGGTTGCGGGGGTCGAGTCCGAGCTCCTGGCCCCGCCTCTTCACTGATCGCTACTAGGTCACTCTCCCTGAGCCGTGAGCTTTATCATACCTCTGCTTAAAGCTGTGTATGGATCCTGCCTCCACTACATCGCTTCCCAAACTATTCCACTTACTGACTACTCTGTGGCCGAAGAAATACTTCCTAACATCCCTGTGATTCATCTGTGTCTTCAACTTCCAACTGTGTTCCCTTGTTACTGTGTCCAATCTCTGGAACATCCTGTCTTCGTCCACCTTGTCAATTCCTCTCAGTATTTTGTATGTCGTTATCATGTCCCCCCTATCTCTCCTGTCCTCCAGTGTCGTCAGGTTTATTTCCCTTAACCTCTCCTCGTAGGACATACCTCTTAGCTCTGGGACTAGTCTTGTTGCAAACCTTTGCACTTTCTCTAGTTTCTTTACGTGCTTGGCTAGGTATGGGTTCCAAACTGGTGCCGCATACTCCAATATGGGCCTAACGTTCACGGTGTACAGGGTCCTGAATGATTCCTTATTAAGATGTCGGAATGCTGTTCTGAGGTTTGCTAGGCGCCCATATGCTGCAGCAGTTATTTGGTTGATGTGCGCTTCAGAAGATGTGCCTGGTGTTATACTCACCCCAAGATCTTTTTCCTTGAGTGAGGTTTGTAGTCTCTGGCCCCCTAGACTGTACTCCATCTGCGGTCTTCTTTGCCCTTCCCCAATCTTCATGACTTTGCACTTGGTGGGATTGAACTCCAGGAGCCAATTGCTGGACCAGGTCTGCAGCCTGTCCAGATCCCTTTGTAGTTCTGCCTGGTCTTCGATCGAGTGAATTATTCTCATCAACTTCACGTCATCTGCAAACAGGGACACCTCAGAGTCTATTCCTTCTGTCATGTCGTTCACAAATACCAGAAACAGCACTGGTCCTAGGACTGACCCCTGTGGGACCCCGCTGGTCACAGGTGCCCACTCTGACACCTCGCCACGTACCATGACTCGCTGCTGTCTTCCTGACAAGTATTCCCTGATCCATTGTAGTGCCTTCCCGGTTATCCCTGCTTGGTCCTCCAGTTTTTGCACCAATCTCTTGTGTGGAACTGTGTCAAACGCCTTCTTGCAGTCCAAGAAAATGCAATCCACCCACCCCTCTCTCTCTTGTCTTACTGCTGTCACCATGTCATAGAACTCCAGTAGGTTTGTGATACAGGATTTCCCGTCCCTGAAACCATGTTGGCTTCTGTTGATGAGATCGTTCCTTTCTAGGTGTTCCACCACTCTTCTCCTGATAATCTTCTCCATGATTTTGCATACTATACATGTCAGTGACACTGGTCTGTAGTTTAATGCTTCATGTCTGTCTCCTTTTTTAAAGATTGGGACTACATTTGCTGTCTTCCATGCCTCAGGCAATCTCCCTGTTTCGATAGATGTATTGAATATTGTTGTTAGGGGTACACATAGCGCCTCTGCTCCCTCTCTCAATACCCATAGGGAGATGTTATCTGTCCCCATTGCCTTTGAGGTATCTAGCTCACTCAGAAGCCTCTTCACTTCTTCCTCGGTTGTGTGCACTGTGTCCAGCACATGGTGGTGTGCCCCACCTCTCCGTCTTTCTGGAGCCCCTTCTGTCTCCTCTGTGAACACTTCTTTGAATCTCTTGTTGAGTTCCTCACATACTTCATGGTCATTTCTTGTTGTCTCTCCTCCTTCCTTCCTTAGCCTGATTACCTGGTCCTTGACTGTTGTTTTCCTCCTGATGTGGCTGTACAACAGTTTCGGGTCAGATTTGGCTTTTGCTGCTATGTCGTTTTCATATTGTCTTTGGGCCTCCCTTCTTATCTGTGCATATTCGTTTCTGGCTCTACGACTGCTCTCCTTATTCTCCTGGGTCCTTTGCCTTCTATATTTCTTCCATTCCCTAGCACACTTGGTTTTTGCCTCCCTGCACCTTTGGGTAAACCATGGGCTCATCCTGGCTTTTTCATTATTCCTGTTACCCTTGGGTAAAAACCTCTCCTCAGCCTCCTTGCATTTTGTTGCTACATATTCCATCATCTCATTAACTGGCTTCCCTGCCAGTCCTCTGTCCCACTGAACCCTGTTCAGAAAGTTCCTCACTCCTGTGTAGTCCCCTTTCTTTAAGTTTGGCTTCATTCGTCCTGGCCTTCCTGCTTCTCCCTCCACTTGTAGCTCTACTGTGTGTGTGTGTGTGTGTGTGTGTGTGTGCATGTGTGTGTGTGCATGTGTGTGTGTGTGTGTGTGTGTGTGTGTGCATGTGTGTGCATGCATGTGTGTGTGTGTGTGTGTCAGCATAGTTGCTGATCCTCCTTTACATGTGTTGTATAGCTTCATGTGTTTATATAGAAGATCCCTAAGCCTAGTGACTATGACGTCACAGGATACAGCATGAGTGAGACGCTCTGCCTCGTTCTCACTCCATGCTTAGATCTAGAGCAGGGCAGTAATATGGCAGGCCTGGGCTCCATCCCTTACCACAGTCTGACAATACATAGCGTTACCGTCCAACCAGAGTGTTTATCTTCAACCATCATATCTCCTTCCGAACCCCCACGACAAATTAGTGCCAGCAGAGGGCCTGTAATTCTGACGATTACAGCGATTTCTGGAGATAAATTTCTACTGAGCCGGTCGCCATCCTGTGACGCTGGGCCTGCCGAGAAGGGCAACGCTCACCCTAGCCAGCCAGTTACCGCAAGCGTCTACCAGCCTCTACATTATTCACTGGTCAGTCTCTGTATTAGTGTTTATCTGCTTATTTGCATCACTCCCGAGGGGTTGACCCGAGTTTGCAAAGTAAGCCAAACAGCATATCAGTCTGTGGTGAGGGAGTCAGTCAGCCTAGCCTTATACCATCCAGCCTTGCTTGCCAAGCCAGCTTTCCACCCCTGCTGTGCTCATCATTAGAAGTTATCAAGCCATTCTGTGTGAAGGGTTAAGCTAAGCCAGCCAGCAACTAACCCAAGTGTCTTAAATTTCTGGAGATAAATTTCTACTGAGCCGGTCGCCATCCTGTGACACTGGGCCTGCCGAGACGGGTAACGCTCGACCTAGCCAGCCAGTTACCGCAAGCGTCTACCAGCCTCTACATTATTCACTGGTCAGTCTCTGTATTAGTGTTTATCTGCTTATTTGCATCACTCCCGAGGGGTTGACCTGAGTTTGCAAAGTAAGCCAAACAGCATATCAGTCTGTGGTGAGGGAGTCAGTCAGCCTAGCCTTATACCATCCAGCCTTGCTTGCCAAGCCAGCTTTCCACCCCTGCTGTGCTCATCGTTAGAAGTTATCAAGCCATTCTGTGTGAAGGGTTAAGCTAAGCCAGCCAGCAACTAACCCAAGTGTCTTAACCCAGTACTCAAGCAAACCACGTGGGTACAGTTTTCATCGCCTTGTGCTTCAAGTTCCAAGCCATTCTGAGTGCTTTTTCATCCCTGTGGTATTGTGGTATTTCGTGGGTTTGCTTTAAGTTGGCCCGGCTTAGAATAATTTTGCGCCAGTGAGGGTGTCCCCAGTGAGGCTTACGCCATTCATCCCATAGGCCCAGTCACCACACGGTGTTTCACCACCGCCCGGCCTCAGCCGCCTCACTCAGCCACTCACTCACTACCACTGTTTTTGTATTCTTATTATGGGTTCTAGCACCATATTTTAAGGACCACATAGGGGGTCAAGAGCTAGAGTGTGTTCTTTCTTCATTGGCGCCATCGTTAAAAGCCTCCTGTGTGGGTCCATTGTCGATTTAAGTGCAAAATTCTACGATCATGTGTGCAGAGGAGCAAGGAACGCAGTCAGCAACCGGTCTCCTCTACTCTTCACTACCATCAACCTCATTCTTTACCACATCACTGTAAATTGCCTGGATAGTCGCTCTAAGAGGCATCATAATGCTGGTAAGTACCAGTCTGAATTGCCTTATTGTACTTATCACAGAATACATGGTCATGATACATCCGAGTGTAATGCTCTCTATAACCTCCAGTATTCTAGATCTTTCCATGGCCGTTCCAACCGCAGAGCCAGGAGAGAAAATAGAGATCAGGGTTCTCAGAACAACCAGAACCAGCCTCATTTTCCCAATTCGGGGGAATCCGAGCACCCCAGTCTACTCGTCCAGTCGTGACAGTAGGTGATAATGAGTACACCATCCCAGTTCAAAATTCCTAAGAAGCCTTAGCCAGTCTTGAGAATGACAATCCCGCTGTTGATGTTGCTTCACACTTCCTGACGTAGAGGAATTTGGGGATGAAGTGGAACATGCCTTCTCCAATGACAACCCACCCTTCTGTTTGCACATAACTCCAAATGAAATGATAGGTCCTTTAGTACAAGCTTCTATCCATAATGTGCCTGTTCATGTGTTCATGGACTCTGGTGTGCAAGTTAATATCATCAGGTCTAGCTTGTTTAAAGAGAAGCAGTTACGACGTGTCCTCCTCGTTGAACCAATTACTGTAACCTCCCTTAGTGGAGTAGCTGGTTCCCTTCTGCGTGTCTGAGGTCAGACTTCACTCACCTTTTCTATCCAAGGTAGAGACTTTACTGCTTCTTTTCTTGTTGTCGACCAGATTACTTTCCCTGGTGACCTTCTACTGGGATTTGTTTCTGTGAGAGACCTACGCATTGTGGTTGACCCTTACCGATGGCATGCCCAAATTGACGACTTGATCATTCCATTTTGGGGTTACCAGCTTGGATCAGAAATCTGCCATACTGCCGCCGAGTACGATGTACGGATTAAGTCCTTACAAGCCAATGCATTTTCCAGTAGTGTACCCAAGCGGTCAGGCACTAGTAACTCTGTCACTCCCATCTGTGTTCCACCTACACCTTCAGATATGCAAGATAGTGTATTGCCTCAAGTGTCCGAGGACACAGACTGCCTTGAGTGCTCAGCCTATCCCTGCAATGTCTGCTAGTCCAAGTAGTAGTTTCTCCACAGGGGATGCCTTGTCGGAAAACGATTACTTGAAACTAGTAATGCCATCTCTTGTTGATGTCACATGCCATCTGCAGAAAGACGTCTCTGTTGCGGCTAGTGCTCTCACTAGAGTGTCTGTTGTTGTTCCTAATGTTCCAGATGGTGATAACATCCTAGTTGACAGTGATTCCTGCAAGGTCAAGAGTTTATTTGTTGAACCTTCCTTACATGTTGTAAGAGACAGTAAGATCCATTTATTCCTTGCTAACACTTTGGGTCACAGTGTTCGTCTCAAAGCAAATACCAATCTCGTTGACCTAGTTCACTATCCTTACCCTGTTCAAGTACAGGATGACGTGCCACCTGACCAGGGGGTTGGTGCTATTTCAACAGGGGAGACCTCATCCACTCCACTGGATCAATCCATTCCACCAGTTGAGGAAAAAGACTTAGCTCCCACTGACTTCCCAGATGAAGTCAAGTGTTTGTTGACTCTGTTAAACAAACGTCGTAAAGCCATTGCCTTACCAGGTGAGAAGATGGGTATAATGAACTTATTGTTCCATTGTATTCCACTTGAACCTGGTACTAGACCTATATATATACCTGCGTACAGAATGCCTCATTCCCAAGTTGCTGTCGCAGAAGAATTGATCAATCAAATGCTCGATGATGGAGTCATTGCACCTAGTAATTCACCCTGGAATACACCCTTGATCCTAGTGCCTAAGAAGGACGGTACTTGGCGCCTGGTGATTGACTTTAGGAAGTTAAATGCGAAAACTATTCCAGATCGCTTCCCACTTCCTGTACTTGGTGATCTTTTACGCAGCATCGGAGATAACAAAGTCTTCTCGACCCTGGACTTGTTACAAGGGTTTTGGCAAGTCCCTCTTCACGAGGACAGCCAAGAGTTAACAGCATTCTCCACTCCCACAGGTCATTATCGCTTTCTTCGAATGGCTTTTGGATTACGATCCTCTCCTAACACATTCTCTAGACTCATGACCAATATCTTTAGAGGTCTTATAGGTAAAGCACTTATGGTGTACTTAGATGACGTAATTGTCATGTCTGAAGACGTGGATACACATCTGAAAAGACTTGATATAATACTTGGTAAGCTTGAAGAAGCCAATTTAAAGATCAAACTACCTAAATGTCAATTTTTCAGATCAGAAATTAAGTTTCTTGGTCACGTAGTCACTCATAGAGGAGTTACGACTGATCAAAGTAAAGTATTGGCAGTACTAAATTTTCCATCCCCCAAAACTGCTGATGCTGTAAGATCCTTTGTGGGTCTAGCAGCTCCTCTAACTTAATTGCTTAAGAAAGATGCTCCTTTTGTTTGGACCTTCCGTCAAGAAAGAGCATTCCAGACACTAAAAGAAAAGCTAACGTCCACTCCCATTTTGAAATTTCTGGATTTTTCTAAGCCCTTCTATCTAACAACTGATGCTAGTTCAATTGGCATAGGTGCCGTACTAGCTCAGAAGACTGATGGCAAGTACAACGCAGTTGCATTTGCTAGTAGAGTCCTTACGAAGGCTGAACATAATTATACAGTAACGGAGCAAGAAGCTTTAGCAATAGTATGGTCTTTAAAGCACTTCTGAGACATTATTTACCAGTACCCTGTTCATGTCTTGACAGACCGTGCACCACTGATACCTTTATTCCAGAACAAACAACCTACTGGAAGGTTAGCCAGATGGACCTTGACTATCCAAGAGTTCAATCCCACTTTTGAACATTTACCTGGCAAGTCAAATGTAGTCACAGATGCTTTATCGCGACACGTTAGTGTAGTTACTACAGATCCTCCATTTACTGCCGAGGATGTCAAGAACGCCCAAAGAACAGATCTCATGTGGTCTGGTGTGATTCGATTCCTGCTCCAGGAAGATCTTATTCTTACTGTGAAGCCACCAGCACCCATTAGTAACTTTGTAATGAGTCAAGAATTACTGTATCGAACAGCCGAGTTGGGTACTCCAAGCAGAAAAGTATACCAGTTAGTAATTCTACAGTCACTAGTGAATGTAGCTCTACAGCTAGTTCACGATGCACCAGGTGTTGCACACCCTGGTATAGATCGTTCTGTGAAACAAGCCAGAATGAAGTACTTTTGGCCACGTATGGCAACTGACATTTCTGAGTATGTCAAGAAATGTAGTGTTTGTATACAGCATAAAGGAAATGTTAATGGTCCTAATCCAATCCAAGTGTACCCAACCACTAGCGAACCGTGGGAAAGAGTTGCCCTTGATTTGTTAACCAATTTTAAATGTTCCCTCCAAGGCAACAAACATCTGTGTGTTATGGTAGACCATTTCATCAGATATTGTGAGTTAGTTCCTATTGCAGATAAGACTGCTGAGACAGTAGCTTAAGCATTTAAAGAACGCATTATCTGCAGGCATACCACCCCTAACTCCTTAGTAACAGATAATGGAGGTGAATTCTGTAATGAGATTCTTGAAAATTTGTGTACCTTGTACAAGATCTCTAAATCCACCATTGTTCCTCATCATCCTGCCAGCAATGGGTTAGCTGAACGAACCAATAAGAAAGTACTTGATGTCTTGAGAGCCACTATCAACCCCAATAGTGATACTTGGGATGAAGTTATACCAGATGTTCAATGTGCCATAAATTCTGCTTACAATGCTTCCATAGGTGATACTTCATATTATGCATTGTATGGTGTAGACAAGTGTTTACCCTATGAGTTGTTATATTCCACTCCGAAACCCAATTACAACCCTGATGATTTCATAGCAACTCGTACCAGCATAGCTCAGAGTATTTTTAGAAGAATCCGTGAAACACTTCATAAATCAACAGCAGAATTTACTAGAGTAACTAATAGCCGTGCTAAGCCGTCAAAAGTTAAAGTAGGTTCGAGAGTAATGCTGACAAATTTCAACAAAACATCCGCAGTGCCTAAGCTCGATCAAAAGTCTGTTGGCCCTTATCGAGTTGTAGAACATATCACTGGCAATAAGTATAAGGTTAGAGAAATTAGTACTGGTAAGTACAAAGAATCGCATTTAGATCATATGATGTCAGTATGCGATGTTGATGATATTGCTACCCAGACTAATGTGACAGATGCTGACAATCCTCTTGACTCTGTACCCTCTACCTCAAATACTCAGTCAGATAATAAACCTGAATGTCGCTATGCTTTGCATACTCGACAAGTAATGAGAAACCCACAAGTATCTTTTGTAGATACTCGTTCAGATCTCCCTCAGTCAAGGCATGTGTTAGCCATTGCAGAGGAATTCGATCCTCCCAGAGATGATAACCATTCTGCATATGTAAACCTCACCCTCGCAGAATTGGATTTAAATGTACATAGTCTGTAAAACTAGATGTCCGAGATGAATGAAATTGTCAACCGTGTGTTTTGTTATTAACTGATCAGTTTTTTCAGATTTTTTTTTTTTTCATGTTCACGTTCCCTCCGTATTTTGAGAATTTGACAGTAATGATCTGAGTGCACCAGATTGCCTTTGCTGTTAATTTCACCTTGTGTATATATATTTATTTTTCCTCAGAATCCGTAGAGTGCATGAATACAGATCGATCGATATCAATTCCATCCTTATTGTACAATGATTTGTTCTTATAAGTTGTAATGCATTACATTGACACCCATTACGTTAAAACTCATTACGTTAACACCTATTACGTTAAAGCTCATTATGTTAACATCCATTATGATACCATCCATTAGTTCTAAGTTACATATGTCTTTGTTATTGTATAGAATCAGCCCAGAACCACCTGCCTGTTCAGCCTATAGTATAGTAGTGTATATCGAGACGACATATGTAACATGACCGAGCTGTCAGCATAGTTGCTGATCCTCCTTTACATGTGTTGCATAGCTCCATGTGTTTATATAGAAGATCCCTAAGCCTAGTGACTATGACGTCATGGGATACAGCATGAGTGAGTGAGACGCTCTGCCTCGTTCTCACTCCACGCTTAGACCTAGAGCAGGGCAGTAACACGGCAGGCCTGGGCTCCATCCCTTACCACAGTCTGACAATACATAACGTTACCATCCAACCAGAGTGTTTACCTTCAACCATCATATCTCTTTCCGAACCCCCACGACAAGTGTGTGTGTGTGTGTGTGTGTGTGTGTGTGTGTGTGTGTGTGTGTGTGTGTGTGTGTGTGTGTGTGTGTGTCCATGTGTATGTGCATGTGTGTGTGTGTGTGTGTGTGTGTGTGTGTGTGTGTGTGTGTGTGTGTGTGTGTGTGTGTGTGTGTGTGTGTGTGTGTCCATGTGTGTGTGCATGTGTGTGTGTGTGTGTGTGCATGTGTGAGTGTGCATGTGTGTGTGTGTGTGTGTAAGTGTGTGTGTGTGCATGTGTGTGTGTGCATGTGTGTGTGTGTGTGTGTGTGTGTTTTGTGTGTGTGTGCATGTGTGTGTGTGTGTGTGTGAGTGTGTGTGTGTGCATGTGTGTGTGCATGTGTGTGTGTGTGTGTGTGTTTTTGTGTGTGTGTGCATATGTGTGTGTGCATGTGTGTGTGTGCATGTGTGTGTGTGTGTGCATGTGTGTGTGTGCATGTGTGTGTGTATGTGTGTGTGTGTGTGAGTGTGTGTGTGTGTGTGTGTGTGTGTGTGTGTGTGTGTGTGCGCGCATGTGTGTGTGTGCATGTGTGTGTGTGTGTGTACTCACCTAGTTGTACTCACCTAGTTGAGGTTGCGGGGGTCGAGTCCGAGCTCCTGGCCCCGCCTCTTCACTGATCGCTACTAGGTCACTCTCCCTGAGCCGTGAGCTTTATCATACCTCTGCTTAAAGCTATGTATGGATCCTGCCTCCACTACATCGCTTCCCAAACTATTCCACTTACTGACTACTCTGTGGCTGAAGAAATACTTCCTAACATCCCTGTGATTCATCTGTGTCTTCAGCTTCCAACTGTGTCCCCTTGTTACTGTGTCCAATCTCTGGAACATCCTGTCTTTGTCCACCTTGTCAATTCCTCTCAGTATTTTGTATGTCGTTATCATGTCCCCCCTATCTCTCCTGTCCTCCAGTGTCGTCAGGTTGATTTCCCTTGTGTGTGTGTGCATGTGTGTGTGTGTGTGTGTGTGTGTGTGTGTGTGTGTGTGTGTGTGTGTGTGTGTGTGTGTGTGTGTGTGTGTGCATGTGTGTGTGTGCATGTGTGTGTGTGTCCATGTGTGTGTGTGTGTGTGCATGTGTGTGTGTGTGTGTGTGTGTGTGTGTGTGTGTGTGTGTGTGTGTGTGTGTGTGCATGTGTGTGTGTGTGTGTGTATGTGTGTGTGTGTGTGTGTGTGTGTGTCAATGTGTGTGTGTGTGTGTGAGTGTGTGTGTGTGTGTGTGTGTGTGTGTGTGTGTGTGTGTGTGTGCATTACTTTCGTTGCTTCCACTATCGACATCACATCAATCATAAGATTCCTCACTACACCATTCACACCACCACCACCACTACCACCATCACCACCACCACCATCATCACCACCACCACCACCACCACCACCATCACCACCATCACCAACACCATCTCGACCACCACCAACATCATCACTACCACCACCAACACTACCACTACCACCACCACCATCACCACCACCACCACCACCACCATCATCACCACCACTACCACCATCACCACCATCACTACCATTATCACCATCACCATCACCACAATCAACACCACCACCACCACTACCACCACCACCTCAACCACCATCACCACCGTTATCACCACCACCACCCCCACCACCATTATGACCATCACCATCACCAACACCACTAGCACAACCACCAACGCAGCCACGACCACCACAGCCACCCCACCACCACAAACATCACCAACACCACCAGCACCACTACCACTCCACCACTGCACTTCCTCCTTCACTCTCATCATCCACTCCTTCCTCCTTCGCCATCATCAAAAACTCCACTTTCTCTCTCATCCTGATTATCTACTCCATTTCCTCCTTCACCTTCATCATCTACTCCACTTCCTCCCTCACCCTCATCATCTCCTCCACTTTCTCCCTCATCCTGATCATCTACTCCACTTTCTCCCTCACCCTCATCATCTACTCCACTTTCTCCTTCACCTTCATCATTTACTCCACTTTCTCCTTCACCATCATCTACTCCACTTTCTCCTTCACCTTCATCATCTACTCCACTTTCTCCTTCACCTTCATCATCTACTCCACTTTCTCCTTCACCTTCATCATTTACTCCACTTTCTCCTTCACCTTCATCATCTACTCCACTTTCTCCTTCACCTTCATCATCTACTTCACTTTCTCCTTCACCTTCATCATCTACTCCACTTTCTCCTTCACCTTCATCATCTACTCCACTTTCTCCTTCACCTTCATCATCTACTCCACTTTCTCCTTCACCTTCATCATCTACTCCACTTTCTCCTTCACCTTCATCATCTACTCCACTTTCTCCTTCACCATCATCTACTCCACTTTCTCCTTCACCTTCATCATCTACTCCACTTTCTCCTTTACCTTCATCATCTACTCCACTTTCTCCTTCACCTTCATCATCTACTCCACTTTCTCCTTCACTTTCATCATCTACTTCACTTTCTCCTTCACCTTCATCATCTACTTCACTTTCTCCTTCACCTTCATCATCTACTTCACTTTCTCCTTCACCTTCATCATCTACTTCACTTTCTCCTTCACCTTCATCATCTACTTCACTTTCTCCTTCACCTTCATCATCTACTTCACTTTCTCCTTCACCTTCATCATCTACTTCACTTTCTCCTTCACCTTCATCATCTACTTCACTTTCTCCTTCACCTTCATCATCTACTCCACTTTCTCCTTCACCTTCATCATCTACTCCACTTTCTCCTTCACCTTCATCATCTACTCCACTTTCTCCTTCACCTTCATCATCTACTCCACTTTCTCCTTCACCTTCATCATCTACTCCACTTTCTCCTTCACCTTCATCATCTACTCCACTTTCTCCTTCACCTTCATCATCTACTCCACTTTCTCCTTCACCTTCATCATCTACTCCACTTTCTCCTTTACCTTCATCATCTACTCCACTTTCTCCTTCACCTTCATCATCTACTTCACTTTCTCCTTCACCTTCATCATCTACTTCACTTTCTCCTTCACCTTCATCATCTACTTCACTTTCTCCTTCACCTTCATCATCTACTTCACTTTCTCCTTCATCTTCATCATCTACTTCACTTTCTCCTTCACCTTCATCATCTACTCCACTTTCTCCTTCACCTTCATCATCTACTTCACTTTCTCCTTCACCTTCATCATCTACTTCACTTTCTCCTTCACCTTCATCATCTACTTCACTTTCTCCTTCACCTTCATCATCTACTTCACTTTCTCCTTCATCTTCATCATCTACTTCACTTTCTCCTTCACCTTCATCATCTACTTCACTTTCTCCTTCACCTTCATCATCTACTTCACTTTCTCCTTCATCTTCATCATCTACTTCACTTTCTCCTTCACCTTCATCATCTACTTCACTTCCTCCCTCACCCAGAACGTTCGTATTGATCTGCCATAATTATCATTAGTAACTTTTATTATCTTTTGTCAATATTATTTGAGCGTCTCAATTCACAACTTGTTGTTGTCACAGTTATGTGTGTGTGTGTGTGTGTGTGTGTGTGTGTGTGTGTGTGTGTGTGTGTGTGTGTGTGTGTTATATGCGGGGGTAGGTGCAAGAAAATACATGCAATAGAACACACAGAAAGGGCATATAAATAGAGCACATAAAAGAGAGCACATAGAAGAGAGGACATTAAAGAAAGGCCATAGAAGAGAGGACATAAAAGAGAGGACATAGAAGAGAGGACATAAAAGAGAGGACATAGAAGAGAGGACATAAAAGAGAGGTCATAGAAGAGAGCATCACTCACTTTAACTTACTTGGTAACAAAAAAAAAGTTAATCATAAATGGAATCAATTACAATATAAAATGACAATAAACTTTTTTTAACACTCATCATATTCTGCAATATTTCCATATTTTTTTTTCGTGGAAATCATTTCGAGTGACTCTACAGAATTATCTATCAAAAATTTTAAGGCCTTTCCTTGTTTCTTATTAATTAACAGGCCTAACCTTGCCTTAATACCTCTAAACATAGATCTTCCAGGAAACGACAATGAGGCGACCTCAGGTGAGATCCTTCCACTGATTCCCCATAAAAACTTTAGTCCTATTCAGGTCCGGATGCCAATTATTTCATTATACTGGAAAATGGGCACCAGTCTCTTGCTGGCCTTTTTTCGGTAATTAGTTGGTTGGGTCCAGTCGCTTGGATAGCACTCTTTTGACGCTGGAAAACATCTCGAGATACATGGACGGCTTTACAACATCGAAACACATCTCTTCCTAGCTCCGTTCAACGGCCTCCCACCAGCAATAAGGGGCATTACAGGAAGACCCCTGGTTGTCTTCAAGAGGGAGCTGGACAGATACCTAAAGACGGTGCCGGATCAGCCGGGATGTGGTTCGTACGTTGGATTGCGTGCGACCAGCAGTAACAGCCTCGTTGATCAGGCCCTGATCCACCGGGAGATCTGGTCGTGGACCGGGCCGCGGGGGCGTTGATCCCCGGAATGCCCTCCAGGTAGACTCCAGGTAGACATCAGCAAACTACCAGATCTTCCTCACCCCTCCAAAAAGGTCCAACAAGCTTCAAGAGTCTCAGGAGCTTTAAGCCAACACTCTTAACACGCCTGCCGGACCTCAAAAGCCCCAAAAGGCCCATTATTTTCAGCACTTGACTTGGATGAGTTCTAGCCAAACGGCCAGAACTTAGCCGATTGCCTGAAAATATTTATACAGTAAGACTCCGAAAATCATGACACATTGTATTGTTGTAATGTGGTTCTGTTTTGTGGACTTTCATATAATGAAACACTTCAATTATCATATAAAAGTTCTGTAAATAGCCTTAGTTGGTGAATGCAGTACCAAAAAATATCTGTTACAAATAAGAGTTTTTAATTTTTTTTTAGCACTATAGGCATTTTTTTCTGTTTGGACGAACTAATAAAAATTTGTCAAATTTTAAAATTTCATAAAAATTGGATGTTGTTATTTTTACAACTCTCTTTCATGGTTATATTTGTAGTTTGGAAGTTAGGAGGAGGTGCGGGATTGCCAAAACTGTTGTCCAGAGGGCTGAGGAAGGGTTGTTGAGGCGGTTCGGACATGTAGAGAGAATGGGGTGAAGCAGAATGACTTCAAGAGTGTATCAGTCTGTAGTGGAAGGAAGGCAGGGTAGGGGTCGGCCTAGGAAAGGTTGGAGGGAGGGGGTAAAGGAGGATTTGTGTGCAAGGGGCTTGGACTTCCAGCGGGCATGCGTGAGCGTGTTTGATAGAAGTAAATGGAGACAAATGGTTTTTAATACTTGACGTGCTGTTGGAGTGTGAGCAAAGTAACATTTATGAAGGGATTCAGGGAAACTGGCAGGCCGGACTTGAGTCCTGGAGATGGGAAGTACAGTGCCTGCACTCTGAAGGAGGGGTGTTAATGTTGCAGTTTATAAACTTTAGTGTAAAGCACCCTTCTGTTGTTGCAACCCCTGAATGGGTTGCAATGATTAATATGTATATATATATAATTATTACCTTTTCATATAATTTTATATTTCTTATATTTGCGATAATAGCTAAATCGTAAATGTATTGCTTTATATTATTATTTGACTTAGTTACCTGTTGTTAGGTAGGATGTAACATATTATGTGCTCAGTTCAAGTCTTGATTGTCTAACTACTGTAATTATCGCTCTTTGCTCGTTTCCCTGCCGGCTTCTGTTGCTGAGCTGCAGCTATCCACGGAGCTATCACGTGATCGAGGGGGGGGGGGTGTCCTCACCTCCCCTGAAGTATTCAGTCTGGTCTAGACTCGCTTGGTGGTTGGACGTATTCTTGACAAGAAGAGCCTAAGTCTACCTTATTGGCCCTTGTTGGAAGATCGTCTCTGGTCTCATTGTTGTTAGTTCTGGAGACTCTGTTCACAGAACATTGTATAGACTTACTGATTTTCGACATTGTACTGAGGTTGTGTGTCGCTTAGACACTCTGAGCAACTCAGGTCCTGAGCTGTAGCTTCTGACCTAACTTGTACTGGTATCTGTGTACTATCACAGTTGGTGATTTTTCTTATGCTGAACTTAGATTCAGTATTATGGGAGTTTTATGACTTTTGTGGAGGGTCTGCTGATGGTCCCTACTTAGTGTCGTTATATTATCGCCTTGATCCTGATTGTGTCGCAGTTGCTTGTTATATTGTTATTGGGCTTAGCATTCTTTTTATTGTTTAAGCAGACTGTTCTGATTGCCAGTTGGTCAAGAAGTTAGTTTATTTGAGGACTTTGTCAGTCACTTGTTTAAGTCTAGTCGAGTCGTGAGACATAGCGAACTACTTAGAGCACTTACACACATACACACAAACTTATTTGTACATATTTGTAATATCTTATTAAATGTTAATGTACCAAACGGTACTTAAGACTTATAAATGTGATATGTGCTTTCAGCACAATACTATTGCACACGAGAGAAGTGATTAATATTATTTTCATTATTTAAATTAATTTAATTTACTTTGATAATATACCTCTAGACTTAATTAATAAATTTATTAAATTTTATTTTCTCGAGGTAGTAGCCTACCAGTTGTAATCCTGAAGCACTATTGAATCATACTGAATTCTAATCGATAATTGGGCAAGGATACTGGCTAATTGTTACGAAAACCCAGTAACAGGCTGGATGCTAGAAGGGCAGTCCTTTCTAGTATTCACTTGAGATCTCTAAGCTTTTAGAATCGCGTTTTTTTGTAACATCTGGCAAGACAGTAATGGAGTGAATGATGGTGAAAGTTTTTCTTTTTCGGGCCACCCTGCCTTGGTGGGAATCGGCCAGTGTGATAATAAAAAATAAAAAATAATAATTTGGTTTTAACGCTCTGTATACAATCCTGTATTTTTTTTTAAATGTAACAGCCCTGTTAGATCTACCTGCTATGAACAGCATTAAGAATATAATACGGCAGTTTGGTACCTTCACAGCCTGATAAGAACCTAACTTTCCTCTAAATAAGATAAACAAGTACTGAAGTCTGAAGTGGACCATTATAAACATTCTTAAACAATCGCACAGAAATCAGCATCCTAACTGGCCTAATAAAAATGGCAAAATGGCGCTAACACTGCCCAGAATCAATCCAAATTAAATTATATATAAGATGAACCAGTGAACTTAATAAAATATAATAGAACTGAAAAATTAGAGATTTTACAAACCAATAACACTGCGAACCTTTCTTAAAACTGAAAACACCAGTGCTGAAAGTTTGAAGCCGAGCAGAAAGGTATTCTCCACTTATAGCACCAAAAGCCTTAACCCCTCACGTTTTTAAATATACTAGAAATTTGACAGATTTGGACCTACACAGACTAAAGCTAATCTGAATAATTCTTTAAATTCAATATATACATCAGCATCTCAATTTTGAAGTTACATTTTGAAGAGACATTCTTATCACATGGAAAATGTTACTAAACGGTTTTTAAAATATAATTTGCAAATTGGCATCTGAACAGTCTAATAATATTAAAAACTTTCCTCTAAGTAGGAGACACCTGAGTTGAAAGTTTATGTCTGTTATAAGAAGCTTTCTCGAGTTATCGCACTGAAACAACTGCTCCATTTGCATGAATAAAAATTGACAAATTAGCATCTATATAGGCCACTAACAAATCGAATCTTCATTTAAATAAGATACACCAGTGTCTAAAGTTTGAGACTTATCAGAAGAGGCGTAAGAAAAAAATCGACTACCTTAGGTATCTTTGCGAGACATTTAATAATAATATCGATTTTTTTTTATTTTTGGGTCAAATTATTGATCAACTTTCACCTATTTATCTGCACACCTGCTGTGTCTCCTGCTGGAGCAGAGGAAGTGTCACTGGTCCAATTCCAGACGGATGGAAGGAGTTCCGTGAAGAGTTACATGGACTCTGGCATCAACCCCTTTCCTACACTGAACCAGGTGAGAGCTTTCAGCTTTGTACTCACCTAATTGTGGTTGCAGGAGTCGATTCATAACACCTGGCCCCATCTCTTCACTGGTCGCTACTTGGTCTTCTCTCTCCCTGTTCCATGAGCTTAAAACTATGTATAGATCCTGCCTCCTCTTCGTCACTTTCCAGACTGTTCCACTTCCTGACAATCTCTATGGCCGAAGAAATACTTCCTAGCATCCCTCTGACTCATCAGGGTTTTCAAGTTCCAATTGTGACCCCTTGTTTCTGTATCCCCTCTCTGGAACATCCTGTCTTTGTCCACCTTGTAAATTCTTCGCAGTATTTTATATATCGTTATCATGTCCCCTACATTCCTCCTGTCCGCCAGTGTCGTCAGGTTGCTTTCCTTTAATCTCTCCTTGTAGAACATGCCCCATAGCTCACGACTAGTCTTGTTGTAAACATTTGCACTTTCTCTAATTTCTTGACGTGCTTGGCCAGGTGTGGGTTTCAAAGTGGTGCTCTATACTCCAATATTGGCCTGACGTACACGGTGTACTGGGTACTGAACGATTCCTTACTGAGTTATCGGAATGCTATTCTTAGGTTTGCCAGGCGCCCAAATGCTGCAGCAGTTATCTGGTTGATGTGTGCCTCAGATGTGCTCGGTATTATACTCACCCCAAGATCTTTTTTCTTGAGTGAGGTTTGTAGTCTTTGGCCTGCCTAGCTTGTACTCTAATAGCTTCTTTGCCCTTTCCCCAATCTTCATGATTGCATTTGGTGGGATTAAATTCGAGGAGCCAGTTGCTGGACCAGGCTTGCAGCCTGTCTAGGCCCTTTTGTAGACTTGTCTGATCCTCATCCTATTTAATTCTTCTCATTAACTTCACATCATCTGCAAACAGGGACACTTCTGAGTCTGTCCCTTCCGTTATGTCATTCACATATACCAGAAACAGCACCGATCCTAGGACTGACCCCCCTTGGAACCCCGCTCGTCACAGGCGCCCACAATGACACCTCGTCACGTACCATGACTTGTTGTCGCCTCCCTGTCAGGTATTATCTGGTCCATTGCTGTGCCTTTCCTGTTATGCGTGCTTGCTTCTCTAGCTTTTTGCATTAATCTTTTGTGTGGAACTGAGTCGAAAGCCTTTTTGCAGTCCAAAAAAAAATAGTGCATCTACCCACCTCTCTTTCTCTCTCTCTCTTTCTCTCTACTGTTTTACTTCAGTTACCTTGTCGTAGAACTCCAGTAGGTTTGTAACACAGGATTTCCTTTCCCTGAAACCATGCTGGTTGTCATGTTTAAGCTTGTTTCTTTTTAGGTGCTCCACCACTCTCCTCCTGATAATCTTCTCCATGACTCTGCATACTATACATGTCAGTGACACAGGTCTGTAGTTTAATGCCTCATGTCTATCACCTTTCTTAAAAATTGGGACTACATTTGCCGTCTTCCACACCTCAGGTAGCTGCCCAGTTTCAATGGATGTGTAGAAGATTGTCATTAGTGGCACACACAGCATCTCTGCTCTCTTTCTAAGGACCCACGGAAAGATGTTGTCCGGTCCCACCGCCTTTGAGGTATCTAGTTCACTTAGCAGCGTCTTCACATCCTCCTCAGTTGTATGTATTCCATCCAACACTTGGTATATCCTTTGTTGGTATACCCCACTATTCCAGGTTTCCGGAGTCCTTCCTGTCTCCACTGTAAATACTTCTTTAAATCTCATGTTGAGCTTATCACATATCTCTCGGGCATTTCTTGTTAACTCCCCTCCTTCCTTCCTCAGCCTGATTACCTGGTCCTTGACTGTTATTTTCCTACTGATGTGGCTATGCAACAGCTTTAGGTCAGAATTGGCTTTCGATACTATGTCGTATATGGACTTCAGTAAGGCTTTCGATAGAGTTCCACACCAGAGGCTATTGAGGAAACTTAGAGCACACAGAATAGGAGGAGAATTTTTTTCCTGGGTAGAGGCATGGCTGACAAATAGACAGCAGAGAGTTTGCATAAATGGGGAGAAATCAGAATGGGGGCACGTCACAAGCGGTGTTCCTCAGGGGTCAGTGTTGGGCCCGTTGTTGTTTACAATTTACATAAATGACATAGATGAGGGAATAAATAGCGACATAAGCAAATTTGCTGATGACACCAAAATAGGTCGTCCAATTCATTCTAATGAGGACATTAGAGCACTCCAGGATGATTTGAATAGACTGACGCAATGCTCGTAGAAGTGGCAGATGCAGTTTAATATTGACAAATGCAAAATTCTAAATGTTGGACAGTTAATTAAATAACCATGCCACATATAAATTAAATAATGTAGATCTTAATACTAATACTGATTGCAAAAAGGATTTAGGAGTTCTGGTTAGCAGTAACCTAAAACCAAGACAACAGTGCATTAGTGTTCGCAATAAAGCTAACAGAATTCATGGCTTCATATCTAGAAGTATAAATAATAGAAGTCCTCAGGTTGTTCTTCAACTCTATATATCCTTGGTTAGGCCTCATTTAGACTATGCTGCTCAGTTCTGGTCACCGCATTACAGAATGGATATAAATGCTCTGGAAAACGTACAAAGAAGGATGACAAAGATGATCCCACGTATCAGAAATCTTCCCTATGAGGATAGACTGAGGGCCCTGAATCTGCACTCTCTCGAAAGGCGTAGAATTAGGGGGGATATGATCGAGGTGTACAAATGGAAAACAGGAATAAATAAAGGGGATGTAAATAACGTGCTGAAAATTTCCAGCCATGACAGGACTCGCAACAATGGTTTCAAGTTGGAAAAATTCAGATTCAGGAAGGATATAGGAAAGCACTGGTTTGGTAATAGAGTTGTGGATGAGTGGAACAAACTCCCGAGTACAGTTATTGAGGCTAAAACGTTGTGTAGTTTTAAAAATAGGTTAGATAAATACATGAGTGGGTGTGGGTGGGTATGAGTTGACCTGGCTAGCTTGTGCTGCTGGGTCTGGTGCCGTGGTCCATCCTTGAGTGGAGATGACCAGGCTGGGTGGGTCATTGGGATAATCCGGGGGGTGGGTCATTGGTCTAATATGAGGGGGACATGGACCTGCTCCGCTTGGGTCAGTAGGCTTGTTGCACTGTTCCTTCTTTCTTATGTTCTTATGTTTCGTATTGACGCTGGGCCTCTCTCCTTATCTGTACATATTCATTTCTGGCTCTTCGATTAACCTCTTCATTTTCCTGGGGCCTTTGTCTTCTGTACTTTTCCATTCTCTAGCACACTTAGTTTTTGCCTCTCTACACCTCTGCATAAACCAAGGGCTCGTTCTGGTCTTCCCATTATTTCTATTGCCTTTGAGAACAAACCACTCCTCTGCCTCCCTGCATTTTGCTGTCACGTAGTCCATCATTTCGTTTACTGATTTTCCCACCATTTCTCTTTTCCACTGAACCTCTTGCAAGAAATTCCTCATGTCTGTGTAGTCGTTCCTTTTGTAGTTTGACTTCTCCCATCCTACTCCTGCTTCCCTCTCCACCTGTAATTCTACTATGTATTTGAAGCTCAGAATCACGTAATCACTAGCTCTGAGGGGCCTTTGGTATGTGATGTTCTTGATGTCTGAACTACTCAAGGTGAATACAAGATCCAGTCTTGCTGGTTCATCCTTTACTTTTTCTCTCTCTGGTAGTGTCCCTAGCACGTTGATGCATGAAGTTTTCCAGTACCACATCCATCATCTTGGCTCTCTCAATGTTTCGGGTCCCCTGTGTGGCTCCAGATTTTCCAGTCAGTCTCCTTGTGACTGAATATACCCACTACTAGTAATTTTGCCCTACCCATGTGAGCTCTTAAGACTGGCCACTTCACCTAGTGTGTTCACCATTGCTCTGTTGCTCTCTTAATATTCTTCTCTAAGACCTAAGTTTACCTTGCAGGTTACTCTTTGTATGCACCTGAAGCAGTTCCAGTTCACCAGGAGCGCCGCTTTATTCAGCTACCATGCCGCAAATGTTGACAACATGTTATCAGTGAGTGAGTATTTTTGTTGATGTCCACCAGTAGTGAGCTGACCTGTGTATTGTGAAGATGTGATTGATGGATTCTCAGTGCTAGTGCAACTGAAGTGTTTACGATATCTCTCCTGAGGTTCGAGCAGATGAATTTTCAAACGAAGGCAGAACTGCAGGAAGCTAGGAAGTAGATATAGCTTCTTAGGGAGTAGAAGTATAAAGCCGAGCCGAATGAAAGGATAGAAAAGGAGACAAGGCAGTACAGACAAGCAATTCTTAGCCTCAATATACAGACGTATTAGAGATATCAAGCATCATTCTTCTCATTCCCAATGTCGAGTATATATATATATATATATATATATATATATATATATATATATATATATATATATATATATATATATATATATATATATATATATATATATATATATATATATTCAACAAGTCGGTCGTCTCCCACCGAGGCAGGGTGACCCAAAAAAGAAAGAAAATCCCCAAAAAGAAAACACTTTCATCATCATTCAACACTTTCACCACACTCACACATTATCACTGCTTTTGCAGAGGTGCCCAGAATACAACAGTTTAGAAGCATATACGTATAGAGATACACAACATATCCCTCCAAACTGCCAATATCCCAAACCACTCCTTTAAAGTGCAGGCATTGTACTTCCCATTTCCAGGACTCAAGTCCGACTATATGAAAATAACCGGTTTCCCTGAATCCCTTCACTAAATATTACCCTGCTCACACTCCAACAGATCGTCAGGTCCCAAGTATCATTCGTCTCCATTCACTCCTATCTAACACGCTCATGCACGCTTGCTGGAAGTCCAAGCCCCTCGCCCACAAAACCTCCTTTACCCTCTCTTTCCAACCCTTTCGAGGACGACCCCTACCCCTCTTTCCTTCCCCTATAGATTTATATGCTTTCCATGTCATTCTACTTTGATCCATTCTCTCTAAATGACCAAACCACCTCAACAACCCCTCTTCTGCCCTCTGACTAATGTTTTTATTAACTCCACACCTTCTCCTAATTTCCACACTCCGAATTTTCTGCATAATATTTACACCACACATTGCCCTTAGACAGGACATCTCCACTGCCTCCAACCGTCTCCTCGCTGCTGCATTTACCACCCAAGCTTCACATCCATATAAGAGTGTTGGTACTACTATACTTTCATACATTCCCTTCTTTGCCTCCATAGATAACGTTTTTTGACTCCACATATACCTCAACGCACCACTCACCTTTTTTCCCTCATCAATTCTATGATTAACCTCATCCTTCATAAATCCATCCGCCGACACGTCAACTCCCAAGTATCTGAAAACATTCACTTCTTCCATACTCCTCCTCCCCAATTTGATATCCAATTTTTCTTTATCTAAATCATTTGATACCCTCATCACCTAACTCTTTTCTATGTTCACTTTCAACTTTCTACCTTTACACACATTCCCAAACTCATCCACTAACCTTCGCAATTTTTCTTTAGAATCTCCCATAAGCACAGTATCATCAGCAAAAAGTAACTGTGTCAATTCCCATTTTGAATTTGATTCCCCATAATTTAATCCCACCCCTCTCCCGAACACCCTAGCATTTACTTCTTTTACAACCCCATCTATAAATATATTAAACAACCATGGTGACATTACACATCCCTGTCTAAGACCTACTTTTACCGGGAAGTAGTCTCCCTCTCTTCTACACACCCTAACCTGAGCCTCACTATCCTCATAAAAGCTCTTTACAGCATTTAGTAACTTACCACCTATTCCATAAACTTGCAACATCTGCCACATTGCTCCTCTATCCACTCTATCATATGCCTTTTCTAAATCCATAAAGTAATAAAAACTTCCCTACCTTTATCTAAATACTGTTCACATATATGCTTCAATGTAAACACTTGATCTACACATCCCCTACCCACTCTGAAGCCTCCTTGCTCATCCGCAATTCTACATTCTGTCTTACCTCTAATTCTTTCAATTATAACTCTACCGTATACTTTTCCTGGTATACTCAGTAAACTTATTCCTCTATAATTTTTACAATCTCTTTTGTCCCCTTTCCCTTTATGTAAAGGAACTATACACGCTCTCTGCCAATCCCTAGGTACCTTCCCCTCTTTCATACATTTATTAAACAAAAGTACCAACCACTCCAACACTATATCCCCCCCTGCTTTTAACATTTCTGTCATGATCCCATCAGTTCCAGCTGCTTTACCCCCTTTCATTCTACGTAATGCCTCACGTACCTCCACCACACTTACATTCTGCTCTTCTTCACTCCTAAAAGATGGTATACCTCCCTAGCCAGTGCATGAAATTACCGCCTCCCTTTCTTCCTCAACATTTAAAAGTTCCTCAAAATATTCTCGCCATCTACCTAATACCTCCCTCTCCCCATCTACTAACTCCCCTACTCTGTTTTTAACGGACAAATCCATACTTTCCCTAGGCTTTCTTAACTTGTTTAACTCACTCCAAAATTTTTTCTTATTTTCAATAAAATTTCTTGACAGTGCCTCTCCCACTCTTTCATCTGCTCTCCTTTTGCACTCTCTCACCACTCTCTTCACCTTTCTTTTACTCTCCATATACTCTGCTCTTCTTATAACACTTCTGCTTTGTAAAAACCTCTCATAAGCTACCTTTTTCTCTTTTATCACACCCTTTACTTCATCATTCCACCAATCATTCCTCTTTCCTCCTGCCCCCACCCTCCTATAACCACAAACTTCTGCCCCACATTCTAATACTGCATTTTTAAAACTATTCCAACCCTCTTCAAACCCCCCACTACTCATCTTTGCACTAGCCCACCTTTCTGCCAATAGTCGCTTATATCTCGCCCGAACTTCCTCCTCCCTTAGTTTATACACTTTCACCTCCCTCTTACTTGTTGTTGCCACCTTCCTCTTTTCCCATCTACCTCTTACTCTAACTGTAGCTACAACTAAATAATGATCTGATATATCAGTTGCCCCTCTATAAACATGTACATCCTGGAGCCTACCCATCAACCTTTTATCCACCAATACATAATCTAACAAACTACTTTCATTACGTGCTACATCATACCTTGTATATTTATTTATCCTCTTTTTCATAAAATATGTATTACTTATTACCAAATTTCTTTCTACACATAGCTCAATTAAAGGCTCCCCATTTACATTTACCCCTGGCACCCCAAATTTACCTACTACTCCCTCCATAACATTTTTACCCACTTTAGCATTGAAATCCCCAACCACCATTACTCTCACACTTGATTCAAAACTCCCCACGCACTCACTCAACATTTCCCAGAATCTCTCTCTCTCCTCTACACTTCTCTCTTCTCCAGGTGCATACACGCTTACTATAACCCACTTTTCACATCCAATCCAATCACAACCTAATCCCATTTATTCCTCTCCATTGAAACTCACCCACCCCCTTCAGCTTTATTTCACTTAAAGCCAGGACATCCAGTTTCTTCTCATTCATAACATCCACAATCATCTCTTTCTTATCATTTGCACAACATCCACGCACATTCAGACTTCCCACTTTGACAGTTTTCTTCTTCTTATTCTTTTTAGTAATCTTTACAGGAAAAGGGGTTACTAGCCCATTGTTCCCGGCATTTTAGTTGACTTTTACAACACGCATGGCTTACGGAGGAAAGATTTAAATATATATATATATATATATATATATATATATATATATATATATATATATATATATATGGTAGTAATTCAATAGAAATGCTGCATCTAATATATATATATATATATATATATATATATATATATATATATATATATATATATATATATATATATATATATTAGATGCAGCATTTCTATTGAATTACTACCATTTTTTTCTGGTTAGCGCTGGAAATGCAGGCGGAGAGGCTGAGTTTCGAGTGCTGTGGGTTGGGGTACACGTCCATGAAGGTGAAAGTGAAGCCCTTTGTCTGGCAACATGTGTGTCTGGCGTTCGATTCCTCGACCAGCCTTGTTAGGATGGCTGTGGACCAGGCGGTAAGTAGATAAAGAAGGCAAACTCAACTGATGAATTAATGAGATCGTCAACAATTGTGACGAGAAACGTTTTATCGTTGTAATATTTATAAAGTTTTTGTTAAATTTTCTTCGGTAAATTATCGACTTAAGTATAACTTGAAATCCCAAGTGAAATTTAAATATGTATTTATTAATGCTCTTATGAACAGTTCACAGAAAAGTCCTTCAACACAAGCTGCTCCAAGATGACTGATGGATGTCCAGTCAGAGTCTTGGGAGGAGGACGCGCGGTGGTGGGACAGGACCTGGACAGATTAGACGGCGGGTTCTCATTGAGCCAGATGATCATTGGTGAAGTGGCCGACTTGAAACTTTACGATGTGGCGCTGGCAAACGAGTATCTTAAGGCATATACTGCTTGTGAACAGATAACAACAGAGCACCAGCCAATCCTCTACGTTGATGCAAATATGACGAAGCTGCGGGCTGTTGGGCCCACCAATGTGTCCTCCATCGCATTGGAAGACGTCTGCAGGAAGTCTTATGTATATGTTCACCTTTTCCCGAAAAAAGTGTTTTTCGATATTGCTCGATCGTTATGTAAAATAATGAAGGGAACTCTCCTCCTTCCGCAGAGCAAGGATGATAACACAAAGATGTTTTACAGCTTTATATGGTTAGAGGAGTCATGCTTGAGTGACTGGGGTACTGTATACTGGCTTGGGCTGTCTGGAAATGTATCCACAGGTGGATGGGTCAGACTTACTGATGGTTTGTCTATAAGGTTTAATAATTTTTATCAGGGATGGGGTACTGCCACGGAAAGGAGTAGTTGTTCGTCAGTTGGAGGAAGTAATTTCCCTCTTTCCTGGTTTGCCACTCCTTGTGACATGGAAGTGTGTGTCATGTGCAACTTCACGAGTCATCCGAAACTTCGCCTCCGGGGTCTATGTGAGAAGTCCAAACTAGATCGTTCATTTTTCCTAATGGGCTACGAGAATCGGCAGCCGCAGTTTGTTGGTCATGAACACACTCGTATTGTGTGGAACGAGAGTAGTTGGGTGATGGTGAGTCGTCTTCATGAAGGCCTGACGGCGGAGATGATGGAGGAGCTGCCGGGGGAGTACCCTATAGGTTCTCACAACTGGACGATCCACGGTGACAAGTGTGGCCATAAGCAGGTAATAAAGCAAATGTCTTACGTGACTAATTTGTTTCAGTATTTATATACATTTAGTAAGTCATGTTAAGTGAACCCCTCTATTACAGATGCATTTATCCACTCTTTTTTTTCTTATTGCTGAGAACCGAATTGTGCTTCAGATAATCTTGTTATATATTGCCAAAGGCAGTTCGTTGGTTTATGACCTTCAAAACCAAGAACTTTTTGTGGTCTTCTAAAGGCAGTATAACATTCCTCCTATTGATAAACTTTGTTTGAGTGTAGACTTAGCAGTGTCATACATATGATTTATAAAATTTTGCTGTCTTTATATATCTGAAATAACTGATTGGGTGGTTAGTTAATTTTAAAACCCATCAACTGCTCGAGGACCATTAAAGCTGCATTTGACCTGAGCATCAACAATCAAAAATATTTAAATCCCTTTATTAGGGATTAAAATAATCTCTCAGTGAATATACACTTGCCTATATATACCTCTCTGTGTATATGGATGGTTGGTTTATTAGACAAAAACCTATCCATTACACGTGAGACATTAAGGATGCGTGTCACCTGTATACCACCAGTCAAGAATACTTCGATTCTTAAATATATATATATATACATTGAGAGATTCGCATCAGGATTGTTTGGATTAAAGCCTATCATTTATACAAGGGTCATTAAGGTGTTTGTGGGAAAAGAACGGAGGGCAGCACCGTTGATTTAGGTAGTATAAATTGTAAAGATTGTTCTAACATGAATCTTAGAAATATTAGTTATCACTGGAGTAAACTAATACTATCAGTTAATATCAAGCAAGGTGATGTAAAAGATATCTATTCGGAAATAACGAATAATGACAACAGTAATATATATATATATATATATATATATATATATATATATATATATATATATATATATATATATATATATATATATATATATATATATATATATATATATATATATATATCATGCCGAATATGTAAAACTGGTCAATTAGCAAGAACTCATTTAAAATTAAGTCCTTTCTAAAATTTTCTCTTATATGTTTAAAGATATATTTTTTCATTAATGTTAATGTAAAATTTTTTAATTTTGTTCCAAAAGAATCTTAGAAAACTTACCTAACCTTATCATAACAAGAACAATTTATTTTAGCCTAACCCAGCTAAATATATTTTAGATTTGTTTATAATAATTTAATATTGAACAAACACAGTGAAATATATTTTTTTCGTTAGGTTCAGAATGATTTTGGCGAAATTATTGCATGAACAAATTTTCACTTGTACTATATGGCAAGATGAGCGTTGCTATTTAAGCCAAGATCACAAGTTCTGCCTATTCGGCACGACATATATATATATATATATATATATATATATATATATATATATATATATATATATATATATATATATATATATATATATATATATATATATATATATATATATATATGCAATAAGATCACAGTAAACAGGTGATTTCAGAATATGCAAAACAACCACTCTGAAAGAATAGAGAAATTCCAAGCGCTTTCGTGACTACTCACATTATCAAGGAACTGAGTGGTTGTTTTGCATATATATATATATATATATATATATATATATATATATATATATATATATATATATATATATATATATATATATATATATATATATATATATATATACACACACAAACACTGATCTCTGGCTGAAGGAGACTCGAACCTACGAACCTTGGAACAAGGTACGCAGTGCTTTACGAATCTACCCACACTGGACCAATACCTTGGAGTCCAGCTTGCGCTAGACTTTGATCCAAGGCAGCCAGCTTTTAGGGAGAAGGCTTACAGCTTTTCATCTCATCCCCTGCATGCATCAGCCTTACTAGAGATATTAACAATGCAACGAATTCTGTAAGCCTTCTCCCTGAAAGCTGGCTTCCTTGGATCAAAGTCTAGCGCAAGCTGGACTCCAAGGTATTGGTCCAGTGTGGGTAGATTGGTAAAGCATTGCTTACCTTGTTCCAAGGTTCGTAGGTTCGAGTCTCCTTCAGCCAGAGATCAGTGTTTGTGTATATTTCGCCTGCTCTTGCGAATTCCTTGCATATATATATATATATATATATATATATATATATATATATATATATATATATATATATATATATATATATATATATAGTTTATTGAACATGATACATGGTTGTACAAGGAATTATAGTAGTTTGGTGTATATGCCAAAAGTCCGTTGTATGCAGAGCATTATGGGCAGGCTTAAAATTAACTTAATATTAACAAGCAATGAAAGGTTCAGTGGTAAAAATTACTGTGATCAATTTAAATATGAAGTACAATTGAGTATTTGAAATAATGAAATTTGATCATTTCGTTATTGAATCATTATAGTTGTACAAATCTGTCGCATTACAATGTATAACAATCAAGATGATCAATTTGCTGTATGTTGTCTTGAAGTTTTAGGATTTAAGTAATGGGGAGAATTATTGGTAATGTTAAATATTGAGTGTAGATTATTTAGTCCTGAGCGAGTAAGTGGTCTTTTAGAAGAGTCTTAAATTGATTTTCAGACCTGGTTACTTTAGTATGTTCTGGTAATGAATTCCAGATTTTTGGGCCCTTTATGTGGATAAAGTTTTTAAACAGTGTGATATGGACACGGGGTACATCAAAAAGAGATCTTGTGTTATGGTCGTGTATCCTGTTAAGGTTGGTGAGGAGAAGTTTGAGTGGAGGGTTTATGTTTGCGTGTGTTGTTCTATGTATGTAGTAGGTACATGAATAAGTGTGGATGTTCTTCATGGTGAGCAAATTTAGACTTTTGAATAGAGATGGAGTATGCTGTCGGGAGTGGGAATTTGTTATCATTCTGATTGCAGCCTTTTGCTGGGTTATTAGAGGCCTTAGGTGACTTGATGTTGTTGATCCCCATGCACAAATTCCATATGTGAGATAAGGGTAGATGAGTGAATAATGCAGTGCAAGGAGAGCTGATTGTGGAACATAGTACCGTATCTTTGATAGTATGCCTACTGTCTTGAGATTTTCTTGGAAATTTGTTGTATATGTGTCTGGAATTTGAGGCTACTGTCTAGGTGGATTCCTAAGAATTTTCCCTCTATGAGTCTTGTGATGGGTGATCCATTTAGTGTTATGTTAAGTGGAACATTTGCAGCTCTGGTTCCAAACTGAATGAAATAGGTTTTGTCAGTATTTAGAGTAATGGAAAGGCAAGACGAAGAGAGAGAGAAGATTTAAAAATCTTTCTTATCATATATAATGCGAATAGTCGTAGTGCTAGAAACAAGATTAACGAGCGAAGATTGATTTCATGAGCAGCAAGCTTAACGAGTGAAGATTGACTTCATGAGCAGCAAGCTTAACGAGTGAAGACTGATTTCAAGAGCAGCAAGCTTAACGAGTGAAGATTGACTTCATGAGCAGCAAGCTTAACGAGCGAAGACTGACTTCATGGGCAGCAGGCTTAACGAGTGAAGATTGATTTCATGAGCAGCAAGCTTAACGAGTGAAGATTGACTTCATGAGCAGCAAGCTTAACGAGTGAAGATTGACTTCATGAGCAGGAAACGATAATGTAGTTACAATTAATGAAACGTGATTTAACTCGAAGTTTAAGGAAGTGCCTGCCTAATGCCACATTCATGGGTTTAAATTGTTTCACAGGAATAAGGTAATGGGAAGGAAGTTGAGTAGCGCTGTATGTCAGAAAAAACTCATAAAACTACTGTACAGGGGCGGAAGGAACACACACAATATGTTTGGGTAAAATTTCTCGGACATGGGAAGTTGATTTTAAGTATATTGGTCCCTGAGTTTGGAAAGTGACCAAGAGAGGCTTCTTTAGGATGAAAGTGTTAAGGTTCCACAAGACTGTAATGTATTATATTCTGTTTTTTTTATGTATATTGACTGAAATTCTTTGACTGGGAATTCAGTCCAACAAGTAGTCAGGTACTGCTTTTCTGAAACAGTTGGTAACAAAACAAACCCAGCGGAAATAACCTGCTTGACGTGAGTCTTCCTGTTATCTCTCTCAACTTTGAATAACTTAAAACCCCTGAATGTAGCACTCGGCAGGTACGTCCTGGCATTTTAAACTAAACCACGTTTTAATTATTGCGAAAACATTAACGTTTCCAGCGCATGCAATCAATCTCAACTTATCCATCTCGTGTCTAGCCCTTCCTATTTCTACCTGATGTTTACCTATTGCAACAACTAGATTGTTAATGTAATTTTAGCCATTCCTTGATTTTTTATGATAATATTGTTGTGACATATTGTACCATAGCTATGAAATGTAGTCGTGTTCTCGTCTCTTCTGTAAATCCTGCAGTAACAATACGATAATTACTTATCTATCTCACGTATTGTCCCGAAAGTAATCATCTCTGATTTTGGCTACAGTCACAGGTGCAGCTGCTCTTAACAAGTTGCAGTACAGAGGAGTTCACCTGCAACGACGGCAACTGCATCGAGAAGCACCGTCGCTGCAACATGATTGTTGACTGTAGTGACCAAAGTGACGAACTCAAGTGTAGTACCCTGGTCGTCCCCAGTGGCTACTCTCCGGATTTGCCTCCCCCGAGTCCAGGTGATATCCCTCTGCCTCTACTTATATCCACTAGAATCACGTCTATCAGGGATCTAAATCTACTGCAGTTCCGTGTGGCGGCCGACTTAGTGCTCAACATAACTTGGAAAGAATCTCGCGTTAAATACAGGAACCTTCGACCTAACCCTCAAGCGAACGAGGTCAAGCCCATGGAGGCCATGTGGAGACCCGAGTACCGGATCAAGGACGGCACCAAGAGCACCGTCAATGCTAATGTTTACACAAAGGATTTGTTTGTGATCCGTCAGTCCTTGCCAGAGCCAGACGATCCCAGCCGGGTGATGGAAGGTGAGTGAATGGGCTGAGTGTTTACTCTGAAATTTCAGATTTTTAGTGCAAATCTATTTTTAAATGATTTTGTTATCCTGCATTCTTAGACAAACTTAGTCCATTGTGGTGAGGAATCAGATACTAGAAAACGAGGTAATCAGTCCCGAAGCCTTGTAGAACAAGACAAAAACGTAGTGGAAGACGTTAATGAGTCCCTCAGCTTGGAAGCCAGTATTTATTACATTAGGCAGGAAGATGGACTCTTATATACTGGAATCAGATGAAGTGCAGCAGTTAAGTGACGTCACTGGTTGGTGGGACCCACTTGTGGAAGTAGGTCGTGCCCGAGACATGCGCCGAAGCTAAGCAAATTAAGTTTCTTGAGATATCCTTGTAGGAAGATTCCATAGTGTTGCTGTGTCACATGGTGTTACTGTGTCACATGGTGTTACTATGTCACATGGTGTTACTATGTCGCATGGTGTTGCTGTGTCACATGGTGTTACTGTGTCACATAGTGTTACTATGTCACATTCTGTTACTATGTCACATGCTGTTACTACGTCGCATGGTGTTACTGTGTCACATGGTGTTACTGTGTCACATGGTGTTACTATGTCACATGGTGTTACTATGTCACATGGTGTTACTATGTCACATGGTGTTAGTATGTCGCATGGTGTTACTGTGTCACATGGTGTTACTGTGTCACATGGTGTTACTATGTCACATGGTGTTACTATATCACATGGTGTTACTGTGTCGCATGGTGTTACTGCTGTTACTACGTCGCATGGTGTTACTGTGTCACATGGTGTTACTGAATCACATAGTGTTACTATGTCACATGCTGTTACTATGTCACATGCTGTTACTACGTCGCATGGTGTTACTGTGTCACATGGTGTTACTATGTCACATGGTGTTACTATGTCACATGGTGTTACTATGTCACATGGTGTTACTATGTCGCATGGTGTTGCTGTGTCACATGGTGTTACTGTGTCACATAGTGTTACTATGTCACATGCTGTTACTATGTCACATGCTGTTACTACGTCGCATGGTGTTACTGTGTCACATGGTGTTACTGTGTCACATGGTGTTACTATGTCACATGGTGTTACTATGTCACATGGTGTTACTATGTCACATGGTGTTACTGTGTCACATGGTGTTACTATGTCGCATGGTGTTACTGTGTCACATGGTGTTACTATGTCACATGGTGTTACTATATCACATGGTGTTACTGTGTCGCATGGTGTTACTGTGTCACATGGTGTTACTGTGTCACATGGTGTTACTATGTCGCATGGTGTTATTGTGTCAGATGGTGTTACTATGTCGCATGGTGTTACTGTGTCACATGGTGTTACTGTGTCACATGGTGTTACTATGTCACATGGTGTTACTATGTCACATGGTGTTACTGTGTCACATGGTGCTATTGTGTCGAATGGTGTTACTGTGTCGCATGGTTTTACTGTGTCGCATGGTGTTGCTGTGTCGCATATTGTAACTGTGTCGCATGGTGTTACTGTGTTGCATTGTGTTACTGTGCCGCATGGTATTACTGTGTCGCATGGTGTTACTGTGTCGCATGGTTTTACTGTGTCGCATGGTGTTACTGCGTCGCATGGTGTTACTGTGTCACATGGTGTTACTGTGTCACATGGTGTTACTGTGTCGTATGGTGCTACTGTGTCGCATGGTGCTACTGTGTTGCATGGTGTTACTGGGTCGCATGGTGTTACTGTGTTGCACTGTGTTACTGTGCCGTATGGTGTTACTGAGTAGCATAGTGTTACTGTGTCACATGGTGTTACTGTGTCACATGGTGTTACTGTGTCACATGGTGTTACTGTGTTGCATGGTGTTACTGGGTCGCATGGTGTTACTGTGTTGCATGGTGTTACTGTGTTGCATGGTGTTACTGTGTTGCATGGTGTTATGGTGTCACATGGTGTTACTGTGTTGCATGGTGTTACTGTGTTGCATGGTGTTACTGTGTCACATGGTGTTACTGTGTTGCATGGTGTTACTGTGTCACATGGTGTTACTGTGTCACAGGGTGTTACTGTGTCACATGGTGTTACTGTGTCGCATGGTGTTACTGTGTTGCATGGTGTTACTGTGTTGCATGGTGTTACTGTGTTGCGTGGTGTTACTGTGTCACATGGTGTTACTGTACTGCATGGTGTTACTGTGTCACATGGCGTTACTGTGTTGCATGGTGTTACTGTGTTGCATGGTGTTACTGTGTCTCATGGTGTTACTGTGTTGTATGGTGTTACTGTGTTGCATGGTGTTACTGTGTCACATGGTGTTACTGTGTCGCATGGTGTTACTGTGTCGCATGGTGTTACTGTGTTGCATGTTGTTACTGTGTTGCATGGTGTTACTGTGTTGCATGGTGTTACTGTGTCACATGGTTTTACTGTGTCGCATGGTGTTACTGTGTTGCATGGTGTTACTGTGTCGCATGGTGCTACTGTGTTGCATGGTGTTACTGTGTCACATGGTGTTACTGTGTTGAATTGTGTTACTGTGTCGCATGGTGTTACTGTGTCACATGGTGTTACTGTGTTGCATTGTGTTACTGTGTTGCATGGTTTTACTGTGTTACATGGTGTTACTGTGTCGCATGGTGTTACTGTGTCACATGGTGTTACTGTGTTGCATGGTGTTACTGTGTCACATGGTGTTAATGTGTCACATGGTGTTACGGTGCCACATGGTGTTACTGTCTCACATGGTGCTACTGTGTTCCATGGTGTTACTGGGTCGCATGGTGTTACTGTGTTGAATTGTGTTACTGTACCGCATAGTGTTACTGTGTCGCATGGTGTTACTCTGTCGCATGGTGTTACTGAGTTACATGGTGTTACTGTGTCGCATGGTGTTACTGTGTCGCATGGTGTTACTGTGTTGCATGGTGTTACTGTGTTGCATGGTGTTACTGTGTCACATGGTGCTACTGTGTCGCGCATGGTGTTACTGTGTTGCATTGTGTTACTGTGTCACATGGTGTTACTGTGTCACATGGTGTTACTGTGTTGCATGGTGTTACTGTGTCACATGGTGTTTCTGTGTCGCATGGTGTTACTGTGTTGCATGGTGTTACTCTGTCACATGGTGTTACTGTGTCACATGATGTTACTGTGTCACATGGTGTTACTGTGTTGCATGGTGTTACTGGGTCGCATGGTGTTACTATGTTGCATGGTGTTACAGTGTTGCATGGTGTTACTGTGTTGCATGGTGTTATGGTGTCACATGGTGTTACTGTGTTGCATGGTGTTACTGTGTTGCATTTTGTTACTGTGTCACATGGTGTTACTGTGTTGCATGGTGTTACTGTGTCACATGGTGTTACTGTGTCACAGGGTGTTACTGTGTCACATGGTGTTACTGTGTCGCATGGTGTTACTGTGTTGCATGGTGTTACTGTGTTTCGTGGTGTTACTGTGTCACATGGTGTTACTGTGCTGCATGGTGTTACTGTGTCACATGGTGTTACTGTGTCACATGGTGTTACTGTGTTGCATGGTGTTACTGTGTCGCATGGTGTTACTGTGTTGCATGGTGTTACTGTGTTACATGGTGTTACTGTGTCACATGGTGTTAATGTGTCACATGGTGTTACTGTGTCACATGGTGTTACTGTGTTGCATGGTGTTACTGTGTTGCATGGTGTTACTGTGTTGCATGGTGTTAGTGGGTCACATGGTGTTACTGTGTCCCATTGTGTTACTGTGTTGCATGGTGTTACTGTGTCGCATGGTGCTACTGTGTTGCATGGTGTTACTGTGTCACATGGTGTTACTGTGTTGCATGGTGTTACTGTGTCGCATGGGGTTACTGTGTCACATGGTGTTACTGTGTTGCATGGTGTTACTGTGTTGCATGGTGTTACTGTGTTGCATGGTGTTACTGTGTTGCATGGTGTTACTGTGTCGCATGGTGTTACTGTGTTGCATGGTGTTACTGTGTCACATGGTGTTACTGTGTCACATGGTGTTACTGTGTGACATTGTGTTACTGTGTTGCATGGTGTTACTGTGTTGCATGGTGCTACTGTGTCACATGATGTTACTGTGTGACATTGTGTTACTGTGTTGCATGGTGTTACTGTGTCACATGGTGTTACTGTGTTACATGGTGTTACTGTGTCACATGGTGTTACTGTGTTGCATGGTGTTACTGTGTCACATGCTGTTACTGTGTGACATTGTGTTACTGTGTTGCATGGTGTTACTGTGTCACATGGTGTTACTGTGTTACATGGTGTTACTGTGTCACATGGTGTTACTGTGTCACATGGTGTTACTGTGTTACATGGTGTTACTGTGTCACATGGTGTTACTGTGTCACATGGTGTTACTGTGTCATTACACTCTTGGTATATTCCTCTGTAGTGGACAATACCAAAGTTAACTCGTATAACAAGGTCAAAAACTTTTTGAGTCCATGGGGTCGTTTTGGTAAAAAAAAATAAATTAATAGAACCTTCTCATTAGCGTAGTTATAAATAAGAATGCACAAAATGACATGAAGAAAATTGGCACATTATATGTTGCTTTTTCCTGATGCTTTTATAACCTAACTAAAAAATCTTTATAACACATCATGTTTATTTAATAAATTATGAGGAACCATATGTAAGATACATTTAAAATGGATAACAACACAGTCATAACTAAACTTAGATAACTAAACCTAGAAACACTTATAGCCTAACCTTATTAACCAGAGAGAACAGTGTTCGGTCATCAGTTATGTGTTTACCAGAGATGTTTAATTTTTTTTGCCGTGACTGCATAGAGGGGTTATATATTAGATCTTGATGGGGATTCTGGTTTTCTCGATATGGTTCTCACTGCTAGATATTCCATCAGTCACGTTAAATTAGACTTTTTCTTAACGTTGCCAACCATTATCACTAAAATATTGAAAACAAATAAGCAGAAGAGAATTAATTAGAATAATCTCTTCTCTTCCCTTCTCTCTCTCTCTCTCTCTCTCTCTCTCTCTCTCTCTCTCTCTCTCTCTCTCTCTCTCTCTCTCTCTCTCTCTCTCTCTCTCTCTCTCTCTCTCTCTCTCTCTCTCTCTCTCTCTCTCTCTCTCTCTCTCTCTCTCTCTCTCTCTCTCTCTCTCTCTCTCTCTCTCTTTCTCTCTCCCAGTATTGTAAAGTGTAGTGGATTTCTAACAACCTTCTGTTGAAATGATCTTCAAAACACATGTTCAAGGCGACTTTTTGGTATAAAATGCCATCTGAAACGTCCTCTCCTAATTCGCGACTACTTGTGAAGTGCTTCAAGCACAGTACTGCGAATTTAGTTAAGTCACCCCGGCAATAAGATGCCTAGAATGGTTGTCTGTATTTTTTTTTATTATTTAAATTTTTCATAGGTTTACATACGATAATTGATAACGTCTGTTTCGATCAGCTTCAAATTTTCAACGCTGGTTTAACTTTTCATTGTTAGTGAGCTGTATAGGCGCTAATTTGCCAATTATACATACCAGATGGTGATAATGGTTCCGTACAAGACGAGAATGCTTCATCATATAGGCTTCAAACTTCTAATGCTAGTAGGGAAAAGTTCACATTGTTATTGCTGTGCATTAGTCAGTATGCTAGTATACCTCTGATATACATCTGGTATGTCTTTGCTATACCACTGATTTGGACTACATGATTTGTAAATTGCCAATTTTATTGAATAAATAAGACACTGACTTCTATGTAATAAATTAAGAATGCCTTTCTTGATAGGCTTCAAACTCTTAACGGTAGTGTAACTTACCTAGGACAATGTTCGGCTTGTCCTGGGCATCTGTAGGTAATTATTTATAAATTTTATTGAGGAAATTATGATATTAGTTCTCAGGGACTTTAGTTATGATGCAGGGGATACCCTGCAACACTAGACAGGGAATACCCTGCAAAGTCAGGCATGGGGATACCCTACAACACCAGACAGGGAAAACCCTTCAACACAAGACAGAGGGATACCCTGCAACACTAGACAGGGAAAACCCTTCAACACAAGACAGGGGGGATACCCTGCAACACGAAACAGGTAATATCCTTTAGAACATACCTAGCTCATTGCGCCATACAGCATAACCAGTTTAAGAAAAAAAAAGTGAGCCACATGTCGGAATCCATGCAGAAAAAAAAAACTCTTAGGGCACGTGGAAGAAAGTGAACAAAAATTAACTAATTAGTTTGGTCCTGGCAGATGAGCTGTACAGCGGGAAGGAGAACACGGTGGTGTTCGTAGAGGAGCAGACGCTGGAGTTCCGCTGTAACTTCCACCTGCGCAGGTACCCGCTGGACCAGCAGCGCTGCTCTTTCGTTTTCCTCTTCAGTGATACAGCCGGTGTCTTCTACAAGGTCAATGAAATTTTTGTTTATCCAAATTGAGATGAATCTAGCAAGTAGCTTTATTGTTATTATAATTATTATTATAATTATTATTATTATAAAAATCATTACTATTATAATTATTATTATTTTTTCAGTATTATTATTGTGATTATTATAATTATTATTACTAATTTTATTATTATTATTATTATTATTATTATTATTATTATTATTATTATTATTATTATTATTATTATTATTATTATTATTATTATTATTATTACAGAGGGGCTTTCCTTGGATCAGTGAAGGGGCTCTTGATTCGAGGAACTGGACCTTTTCTTTCTTTAATCAGATCAAATCTAACCTCCCTCCCCCTCCCTCTTCCTCTGGTCTAAGTTACTGGGAATATTTCCCTCTTTTCTGAAATTCAGCTCCCAGGCAGTAGGAAAATTAATCACACTCATCACTGTGATAATGTAGCTTCCGTTGCTAGTGCTGTCTCTTATATAATGTGCTTTTATTTCAACCAGCAAACTTTGACGGGGGTACATTGTCGATTCTGCAAATTTAGTGATACTATATATGTTGGGACTCTTCCATCCCAGTATTCTGTAAAATATAAAGAAGAAAGAATAAACTGGTCAGGCATGATAGTTATACAGTCTGGTTTCCGATTAACAGATTATTATTCTCTTGAAAAATAAATATTTTGACCCTAATAATTGTCTCCCATTGTGTACGTAAAGTATGTATTAAGCTGATGGGGCGATCGGTATGTATTATGTATCTTTGTAGATACTCATGTATAAAGTAGAACTAACTTGCAAAGTTTAGCTACCTTACCTGGAATCTACATAGTGTTCTGAGGGTCAGGGCCCTCGGGGACCGGTCCCTGACCAGATCTCCATCCTATTTACCTCGATCACTCTATACCTGAGAAAGTGACTTCATCCTTCCAGCCATACTAACTAGATGGTTCTTCCTTCTCAACTTGGGTTCTTATGTATCTTCTTAAGGGTTTTAATTAAGCTCCCATTAAATTAATCTCCTTCCATCCTACATTGACTAGTGTTTCTCACCCTGAGTAATGGAAACTTCTGTCCTTCAAGGAAGCCTTTTTCCTCCCTCCAGTCATAATCACTAATCTCTCTCTCTCTCCCTCAGAGTGGTCCTGGGGTATTATTTACTGGTGGTCAGCGGCGACTCTTGGAGTACGAGCTGGTGGCTGAGAACATGACTATCTTCAAGGATAACGGAATCACTCACGTCATGGTACTTGACTGCAGTAGTGCTCATACTTGGTGTATGTGCGTGTGTGTGTGTGTTTGTGAATGTATGTATGTATATATATATATATATCCTCACTCTGTGGACTTCCTCCAAACAGCTCCCATATCGGCAATGGGAACACGCCTCGATCCTAAGACCTTCCGTATTGCAGTGGCTCTGCGCCTTGCTGCCCCAATTCACACGGAATATACGTGTATTTGCGGCGATGCGCAAGCCGACCAATATGGTCTACATGATCTTAACTGTTCCAAAACCAAGGACTGGCATGCAAGACACAATGAGGTCAACGACATCATAAAGAGAACCCTTGCTACAGCTGGATGCCCAGCCGAGAGGGAGCCCGGATCACTAGCAGCCAACAATACCCACAACCCAGCAAACCACCCAGACGGAATCACCATCTATCCTTGGAAGAATGGCCAGCTCTTAGCTTGGGATTATACCTGTGTGTCCACACTGGCTGACACCTATATCCATCAAAGTGTCGGGCGACAGGGACAGGGAGGAGCTGCTGACCATATGGAGGAGTACAAGATCGGCAAGTACAGGGACATATGCCAACAGTATCAATTTGTACCAGTGGGATCAGAGACTTTGGGATCATGGGGAAAACATGCCACACGTTTCCTTAAAGAACTGGGTTCCAGACTCATCGACACCACCGGGGACACAAGGGCAGCCACTTTCATGCTCCAGCGCCTCAGCGTTGCCATCCAGAGGGGAAATGCTTGCAGCATACTGGGCTCGGGTCCGGCTTCAGAGGAGCTGGAGGAAATCCATAACCTTTGATATAATGTACCAATGTGCTCATGTTTGCGTTTTCTATCAATGTATTCTGTTAATAAAATACATATATAACATATATTATATATAGGGGGTGGTAGGAGAAGGAAATATTCAAACAGCTCCAGGGAGAACCTTGAGTTTTCCCAGAGGTACGTTTATTGTCTTCTCTGAGGATGAGGATCTCCAGTAAAGTTCTAGTGGTGGTACCTCCCTATATTTTAAATATATATATATATATATATATATATATATATATATATATATATATAATATGAAGTTTAAATAGATAGTGCAGTTAAACGCTCAAATTTGTCTCACACAATAATACTTGACCACTAGAAAAATTGGTTAGGAATATCATTTATTATATAGGATACCTAAGAACATAATCAAGGAGGAACACTGCAGCAGTCCTACTGGCTCGTAGAAGGTAAGTCCTCTAAACCAACCAAGCTGTTGTGCTCTCCTGTGCTCAGTCACTTAGTTCTAATGATAGATAGTTGAATACTCGAGAGCGCTCAAATATTCAATTTACAGTTTACCGCAATAGGGCAAATAAAATTAGTGGTTGAAGTGTAATTAGTAGTAGAAATACCAGTGGTAGATGTGGTAGTAGATGTAGAAATAATGGTAGAGATAGATGATAGAAAGAAACAACTTTGTGACGGTAGTCTAATAACTTAACATTAGATATTATGTCAGGTGTACTAATGAGACGAATGGACCACTTTCTTCTGAATTCTAGCAGAAGTTTCGGTGTAGTGAAAACTGTCTTATATAGGACTTGTCACTCACATAAATTGTTTTGTTGCCATAAAAGAAAAAATCAAGAAAATGTCACAATACCGTGACTGGAACAATACACAAATAACTTGCATATAGAAGAGAGGAGCTTACGACGACGTTTCGGTCGTAAGCTCCTTTCTCGTATGTGCGTGTTATTTGTGTAAGAAAAAAAAATAATTTTTAACATTTTTAAAAATACGTATCACAGTTACGGTTTAAACAACAACAATTAAACAATACCAGCGCCAACAACACCACGAGCAAGAAAAGCAATGATAGTAAAAACCTTAATTTAAAACCCTATTCTTTCAAGATATGAGAAGGAAATTAAATATTTTGGAATGGAATATTAAGGTACATGAGATGTGTGATGTTGCAGGTTGAGCTCCTCTTTGAGAACCTCTACGGCTACTACATTGGTAACGCCTTCGTCCCCAGCTTCATGCAGGTCGTTATCTGCTACCTCTGCTTCTTCTTCGACCTCAGTGACTTTCAGGTAGGTACGTAGGTAAGTAGGAAAAGACGCAGAGAGAGAGTACATACATTTACGTTAAGTATTGCTATCTCAGTATAAAAATTCACTGCACAGTACTCGCCCCCATCTTATTCCTTATCCTCATATCAGACATAAACAGAGATATACACCACAGCACCGTATCATCCTTTGCGGATGATACTAGGATCTGCATGAGGCTGTCATCTGCTGAGGACGCGGTTAACCTCCAAGAAGATATAAACAAAGTTTTCCAGTGGGAACCGGTAAACAATATGATGTTCAATGAGGACAAATTCCAACTACTCCGTTATGGAAAACTGGAGGAGATAATAACTAGAACAGAGTATACTACTGACTCCGGCCATACAATAGAGCGGAAAAATAATATAAGGGACCTGGCAGTAGTAATGTCTGAGGATCTCACTTTCAAGGATCACAACAGTGCCACGATCGCACGTGCAAAGAAAATGATAGGATGGATAATGAGAACTTTCAAAACGAGAGATGCCAAGCCCATGATGATCCTTTTCAAATCACTTGTTCTCTCTAGGCTGGAATACTGCTGTACATTAACATCTCCATTCAAATCAGGTGAAATCGCAGATCTAGAGAGTGTACAGAGATCCTTTACTGCACGTATAAGTTCTGTCAAGCACCTTAACTACTGGGAACGCTTGGAAGCACTTGACTTGTACTCGTTGGAACGCAGGAGGGAGAGATATATCATAATCTACACTTGGAAAATCTTGGAAGGAATAGTCCCAAATTTGCACACAGAAATCACTCCCTACGAAAGTAAAAGACTGGGCAGGCGATGCAAAATGCCCCCAATAAAAAGTAGGGGCGCCATTGGTACACTAAGGGAAAACACCATAAGTGTCCGGGGCCCAAAACTGTTCAACAGCCTCCCATCAAGCATTAGGGGAATTGCCAATAAACCCCTGGCTGCCTTCAAGAGAGAGCTGGACAGATACCTAAAGTCAGTGCCGGATCAGCCGGGCTGTGGCTCGTACGTTGGACTGCGTGTTACATCACACGTGCGGCCAGCAGTAACAGCCTAGTTGATCAGGTCCTGATCCATCGGGAGGCCTGGTCATGGACCGGGCCGCAGGGGCGTTGATCCCCGGAATAACCTCCAGGTAACCTCCAGGTAACGTATGAAATAGCCAGAAATTATTGATTTTTTCTCCTTGCCTTCATTCAGATTTATTTAATTATGTACACCTATCATATAGGTCTTTTTATCGATTATATTCACAGAAAAACCAGGTATACGACTTGTACTAATAAAGAACCATGCTTATTGTGCATTCACGGCTTATTTCACTCCGTCAGGACCGCATCATGGTGTCGCTTACATCCTTGCTGGTGCAGGCGACTTTCTTCTCCCAGACGAGTCAAACTATTCCTAAGACGTCGTATTTGAAGCTGGTGGACGTATGGTATGTGGCACTCATCTGTGAGACCTTCCTTATGATCGTCTCCATCGTCTTTGTCGAGAACCTGAGGCTCCAGCGTCTCAAGATGTCCCTCACTGTTGTGGAGCCGTACCCGGCTGCCCGTAAGGTGCTCAAGAAGGCCAAGCAAGACGTCGACGTAGTAGAAAGGGCAAACAAACTCCTGCAGTTATTTTTCCCGCTGTCACTGCTGTTGTTGTTGTTCACCTTCCTCGGTGCTACGATATAAGTCTTCTGTTTTGTGTTCGATGTTCATGAGACTGAATCTCTTTAAAATAGGTAATATGAGCTTCTGATTCAGATAGGGGAAAGGAAATTTTGCTTATCAGGTAAAGATTCTCATAACTCTGGTCTCATAATATGATTTACTCAGTGGAACTTTTAGTCAATTTAACGATGTTTTCTAATGCCTTACTGGCCCAAGCAAAAATTAACTTTCAACACTATGAATTTCCGGAGTAGATTTATAAGCATTACCTAACCTGCTTGTTAAATTCTAGCCGGTTTACAGTTATTCGCCTAATGAGAGATACTCGAATAAGCTTCTTGTCTCATTCTGTCTGTGGTAGTGACTTCAGACCCAAGAATGGTTTGGTTCTTAGATGCTTTCCGGCTTTTGCATGTAACTTGGACATTTTTAATCTTACTAGGGTTTAGCCCATCAAAACACTCAGTTCCATTTTGACAGTTTCTGAAAAACAAGTTAAGTGTTCACTCTCATTAATGCCGACTTAAATTTCAACCTAACACTTCAAGGAAGCAACAGAAGCACGAATAACAAGTATAGAAAACTGCGTATGTCATAGAGATACTTTAAGAAATTGTACATCTGCACAGCATTGCCATAAGGTTTCAATAGATAAATCCTGTGTATTATAAGAAAGGTGGAAACAGACGGGGCAGAGACGGTGGCGTCCAGAATTCGTTTAGCCCAAGTTAATATATGCTGTGGAAAGACTGTGTATAAAGAGGATTATTATTATAATAAAAAAAGAAGCGCTAAGCCACAAAGACTATACAGTGTATAAAGAGGAGGATACGTGTATTGTCCGTCACTATCTTAATCTGTAGTGCATTACAGGGATACAGATTATCACGGACAGTCATGCACGCTCTATGAAGGTATTTAACAAAAAAAGTAAGTAGAATTTTCTTTAATAAAAATACAGTCATTTGAAAGGTATTTCTATCTAAATGCTGTTTGAACCTAAGATGGAGTTACCATCACTGGCGGATCTTATTTGTAGTCTTTATGACAGTATGTTCACTCACAGGATAAGTGGCACTAGCCAGCACTGTTATTATGTTTGCTCATAGGATAAGTGACTCAGCTTAGTATTGTCATTACTGTAGTATGTTTAATCATAGGCTGAGTGGCACTGCTCAATAGTCTGGTAGAAATCTCTGCTGGGGAAACATAACTCATAAGTGATGTTGACACCTGGGCACTCGATAAACCCTTCGCCTGATTAATTAATTAATTAATTAATTAATAATAATAATAATAATAATAATAATAATAATAATAATAATAATAATAATTTTTCTACAGTGACATATATTTGATACTAAAGTGTCTTATAAGAGCCCATATTTATACAATATACATATTTCGGGAAGAAGAGAGATTTCAAGTTCTCTTGAAGATCCCGTAACACCAGTAAATCTTGTCTCCTCTCGTGCATGACAGTCGCAATCTTTATGGTATGTGAGGACGCTCTTCACAGGTACGTGGACCTCCATATATACCTGACTGAGCCTCACCTGCAGCTCACCATTCGCCACTTATAGTGTTACCTACATTGTCCGGCGTCTGTCATCTTGTGGTGCAATATAGTTCCAGTCTCCCCATGTACACCTGTGTTCACGTCTGCCTGCACAGATCTACTTCGTATGAAATTTGTGTATTTTTCTAATTATTATTAGCTTTCAATATTTTCTTAGACAATAAATTAAAATGTTTGGAACGTTGTATACATTATTTATGAAATCCATATTTTCTTTTCTACCAATTAAACATTATAAATGCGCCATAACATACACAATAAACGATCTCTCATTATTCAAAAATTTGTTAGTGGTTACAGGCCTCATCACTCGTACGTGCAGTCTGGTATCATCACCCGTACGTAGGTCTGGTATCATCACCCGTACGTAGGGCTGGTATCATCACTCGTACGTGCGGTCTGGTATCATCACCCGTACGTAGGTCTGGTATCATCACCCGTACGTAGGGCTGGTATCATCACTCGTACGTGCGGTCTGGTATCATCACCCGTACGTAGGTCTGGTATCATCACCCGTACGTAGGGCTGGTATCATCACCCGTACGTAGGACCTGGTATCATCACCCTTTCGCAGGGCTGGTATCATCACCCGTACGTAGGGCTGGTATCGTTACCCGTACGTAGGGCTGGTATCGTTACCCGTACGTAGGGCTTGTATCATCACCCGTAAGTAGGGCTGGTATCATCACCCGTACATAGGGCTGGTATCATCACCCGTACGTAGGGCTGGTATCATCACCCGTACATAGGGCTGGTATCATCATCCGTACGTAGGGATGGTATCATCACCCGTACGTAGGGCTGGTATCATCACCCGTGCGTAGGGCTGGTATCATCACCCATACGTAGGGCTGGTATCATCACCCGTACGTAGGGCCTGGTATCATCATCCGTACGTAGGGCTGGTATCATCATCCGTACGTAGGGCTGGTATCATCACCCGTACGTAGGGCTGGTATCGTCACCCGTGCGTAGGGCTGGTATCATCACCCATACGTAGGGCTGGTATCATCACCCGTACGTAGGGTCTGGTATTATCACTCGTACGTAGGGCCTAGTATCATCACACGTACGTAGGGCTGGTATCATGACCCGTGCGTAGGACGGGTAACATCACCCGTACGTAGGGCTGGTATCGTTACCCGTACGTAGGACTGGTATCATCACCCGTACGTAGGGCTGGTATCATCACCCGTACGTAGCACCTGGTATCATCACCCTTTCGTAGGGCTGGTATCATCACCAGTACGTAGAGATGGTATCATCATCCGTACGTAGGGCTGGTATCATCACCCGTTCGTAGGGCTGGTATCGTCACCTGTACGTAGAGCTGGTATCATCACTCGTACGTAGGGCTGGTATCATCACCCGTACGTAGGGTCTGGTATTATCACTCGTACGTAGGGCCTAGTATCATCACCCGTACGTAGGGCTGGTATCATCACCCGTACGTAGGACCGGTATCGTCATCCGTAAGTAGGACCGGTATTGTCACCCGTACGTAGGACCGGTAACATCACCCGTACGTAGGGCTGGTATCATCACCCATACGTAGGGCTGGTATCATCATCCGTACGTAGGGCTGGTATCATCATCCGTACGTAGGGCTGGTATCATCACCCATACGCAGGGCTGGCATCATCACCCGTACGTAGGGCTGTTCTTCAAGTTTCTCCTACGTATGGACTGATGAAGCCACTGTGTGGCGAAACGTTTCCTCAATAAAGATACCGAAGAGTTGCACATGTGTCTAATTTATCAACATGTCGGTTCTCTGAACCATTCATCTACAAATTTAACCTACATTAACATTACTTAAACTAATCAAACTTAACCTGGCTTAACCTAACTTAATCTAACTCACACTGAATCCAAGTTAATCGTACCTTAGTTCATCGTTGCCTAACCTATCCATATACATTTTAATAAATATTGCATAAAATATTTTAAATTAAGGTATTTCCAAACGTAGATTTTTTATTATGGTGAGTGAAAGTTACCGGGAGTGAAAATTACCGGGAGTGAAAATTACCGTGAGTGAAAATTACCGTGAGTGAAAATTACCGGGAGTGAAAATTAACGTGAGTGAAAATTACCGGGAGTGAAAATTACCGTGAGTGAAAATTACCGGGAGTGAAAATTACCGTGAGTGAAAATTACCGGGAGTGAAAATTACCGGGAGTGAAAATTACCGTGAGTGAAAATTACCGTGAGTGAAAATTACCGGGAGTGAAAATTACCGGGAGTGAAAATTACCGGGAGTGAAAATTACCGGGAGTGAAAATTATCTGTCACCTACATAACCATCACAACTTGGCTAATATGACACTCGAAACTGGTTAGGTTCCAGTATACTCTTCAAAACATTTACCTGTGTTCAACCCGCGTCTTGGGATTTTTTCCCGGGAAGTAAACCTGTGTTTTATGTACCGCCAGGTAACTGCTCGATTTTTCCAGTAAATTGTCTTTGTTTTAATAATCAAGTACAATGGATTTTTTTCACGTCGAATTTCTTACAAAATATATGTAAAGATTGGCCCATTTCACATGAACACCTGGAGAAAGAGGACTGCTGCAAGATCACACAACAAACACTGCAGCAGGTCTTCTGGCCCGTATTTGAACACAGATATGTCTTGTTGTACAAGTTCTGTGCTGAACGATTGCAACAGCAGTTATCTAGTGTTCTGAACCTCTGTTCACGTGTACACTGAACTCTGGCTGAGTGCACATACTGCAGCAAGTGAAAGATGTACCAGTGAAGTAAGAAAAATGTGACCTTGGTACGTTGAAGTTGAACATAATTCTTATGGTGACATGAACGGTGACATCGGCTGGTGAGGAACCTATTATTTTTTTTTTTTTAAATTCTCATCAGTCTTTCATTAAACCTTGTTATTTCTGTACAGTACCGTAGAGGTGGGTCTCTGAAAAGTGGTTCTTCTTCTCGGAGGAAAATGATTAGTTTAACTGATTCATTCGTCTTCCGCAGGATTTATTAAATGTATTTTATTTCTGTTCTTTTCCTAGTTTATATATATATATATATATATATATATATATATATATATATATATATATATATATATATATATATATATATATATATATATATATATATATATATATATATATATATATATATATATATATATATATATATGCAAAAC
>NC_091300.1:28940092-28967592 GCF_038502225.1 Cherax quadricarinatus | reverse complement strand
AACGGGTTGTCAAGGCTCCTGCAGACCTTGCTGGTCGGAGACCGTCATGAAGGGAACGGGTTGTCAAGGCTCCTGCAGACCTTGCTGGTCGGAGACCGTCATGAAGGGAACGGGTTGTCAAGGCTCCTGCAGACCTTGCTGGTCGGAGACCGTCATGAAGGGAACGGGTTGTCAAGGCTCCTGCAGACCTTGCTGGTCGGAGACCGTGATGAAGGGAACGGGTTGTCAAGGCTCCTGCAGACCTTGCTGGTCGGAGACCGTGATGAAGGGAACGGGTTGTCAAGGCTCCTGCAGACCTTGCTGGTCGGAGACCGTGATGAAGGGAACGGGTTGTCAAGGCTCCTGCAGACCTTGCTGGTCGGAGACCGTCATGAAGGGAACGGGTTGTCAAGGCTCCTGCAGACCTTGCTGGTCGGAGACCGTCATGAAGGGAACGGGTTGTCAAGGCTCCTGCAGATCTTGCTGGTCGGAGACCGTCATGAAGGGAACGGGTTGTCAAGGCTCCTGCAGACCTTGCTGGTCGGAGACCGTCATGAAGGGAACGGGTTGTCAAGGCTCCTGCAGACCTTGCTGGTCGGAGACCGTCATGAAGGGAACGGGTTGTCAAGGCTCCTGCAGACCTTGCTGGTCGGAGACCGTGATGAAGGGAACGGGTTGTCAAGGCTCCTGCAGACCTTGCTGGTCGGAGACCGTCATGAAGGGAACGGGTTGTCAAGGCTCCTGCAGACCTTGCTGGTCGGAGACCGTCATGAAGGGAACGGGTTGTCAAGGCTCCTGCAGACCTTGCTGGTCGGAGACCGTCATGAAGGGAACGGGTTGTCAAGGCTCCTGCAGACCTTGCTGGTCGGAGACCGTCATGAAGGGAACGGGTTGTCAAGGCTCCTGCAGACCTTGCTGGTCGGAGACCGTGATGAAGGGAACGGGTTGTCAAGGCTCCTGCAGACCTTGCTGGTCGGAGACCGTCATGAAGGGAACGGGTTGTCAAGGCTCCTGCAGACCTTGCTGGTCGGAGACCGTCATGAAGGGAACGGGTTGTCAAGGCTCCTGCAGACCTTGCTGGTCGGAGACAGTGATGAAGGGAAAAGGTTATCAAGACTCCTCCAGACCTTAACACTGCGCGGACGACGCGAATTTAGTGTTCCATTGTTATTCAATATAATTTTTAATAAGCTGATTGAGAACAGCTCTTGGCCTGTACAATATATGGATGGAATTCCAACGACCAAGCTTGTATAACTAGTGGTATGTTATAGTTACAACATTAAAATTAGAGGGACGAGGTGACGAAGAAAATATTTTATTCGGATTAGTAATCGCGGATGATTATTATTGTGGTTTATCCCAAGAAAGTCAAGTAGTGTGGCTTAGGTGCATTGGAGTTGTGTTTAGGCCTCTCCAAAGATGTGATCCACAACAGTCGACTAACTTAGCTATTTATTTAACTGGCAGGCAAGAGGGACAGCAGATTTAAGAAGACATTCCCAGGATTAGAGCCGGAGTCTTTCGGTTATGAGTCAAACGTTCTACAGTACCACTGCGTTGCGAGATGGTGATGCTGGTAAATGAAGATAAGAAAGATATGGTGGGATAGTGGAGGAGGAGGAGGAGTCTTCACCTGCGTCTTTAGAGAGCTGTTAAACTTGATGGAGCAAAAACGCGATAACTCTAGTGCAATTGTGAGCTATGAAGAGGGTGCTTTTGGGTGCACCCAGGTGGGCGGCTCAAGGACGAGGGTCTTCAGGGAACGAAAATGGGGAGGAAGAGGTGACTGAAGGCTCCGGGAGGTAATTCAGGGGTCCAGAAAGTGATTGAGGGCTCTGGGAGGCTCAAGAAAGTGGTAAAAAGGCTGGAGAGAAACAGTTTTTATTTTTTGGAAGAATGAAGAAATTAATTGTGGCGGTGGTGAAGAGGGACTAAGGTCCTGGAAAAGAGAAGAGCCTAGATAAAAGCTGCAGTGACTGGGGGCGCCTTACGATGAAGCGGAGCCTGAAGATTCTTTCTCTCTCCTAGATCTCTCATGATCTCGGCAGTGGTGCCGAGATCAAAAGAAATGTATATATATATATATATATATATATATATATATATATATATATATATATATATATATATATATATATATATATATATATATATATATATATATATATATATATATACTGCTCTCTGGCCAAAGGAAACTCGAACCTACGAACCTTGAAACAAGGTACGCAGTGCTTTACCATTCTCACCACACTGGACCAATACCTTGGCGCCCAGTTCACGCTAGATGTTGATCCAAGGCAGCCAGCTTTCAGGGAGGAGGCTTACAGCTTTTCATCTCATCCCCTGCATGAATCCATCAACTAGAGATTTTAATAATGCAAGGAATTCGCAAGAGCAGGCGAAATATACACAAACACTGATCTCTGGCCGAGATCTCTGATACCTCTTGGCCTTTCATATTGCAATCAACACATCATGTGTTGATTACAACACAGGTTGAAAGCCTAGAGCTCTCATTCAACTCCCCCATGTGGTTGTTTTGCCTCTTGTATCGCTTGTTCGCGATTTACAGAAAACTGGATAAAATATATAGAGTGAAAAAGGCAGACACTAGGTAGACGTGAACGGATTGCAGGAGGGATCAGGTAAGCGGTTACTGAAATTCGTCTCAGCAAATACCAAATTATGAGCGTAGAAGAAAGGTGGGAGATTAGACCAGATACTGAATACTACCTAGCAAAAAAAAAAAAAAAAAAAAAAAAGACTGAAGATCACAAAGTAGGAAAAGGATCTGAGCGTAAACATAACGCCAAGTATATCACCAGAGCCACACACATCAATGAAATATTTGAGTGTAGAACTAGTGAACGGCCTTTAAGAACAACAAGAAGAAGTTCTTTAGGGCCTTATAAATAGAATATCAGGTCTATCACGGAGTATACAACACCTGTTTACATAGTTTCTTACACCAGGCTTTGATCTGTCGTCCAGTTTTTCTCGTAATTGTGTAATGCAGTGGAAGAGTATTTGACAGTATGGTGTAAGACACAGTGCGGGGTATCTGAGGAGTACCTGATAGAATCTTAAATGTCTATCACTATACAGACCAGAATGTTACCTGTAGATTACCTGTTGTCGCTTTCAAAGGCTACCGCTCCGCGGACCGGTCCCAGACCAAGCCTCATGGTTGAAGGCCTGATTGATCAAGTCAGAGGCCTGTTGGAAATCTTTCCCTATGTATGAAGGGAGGGTGATGAAGAGTCGTGGTCACTCTACACTTATTGTGCTCTCTTTGTGTACTCATCGATCCCTTGCCTTTCATCGCGGGCATGTTGCACAGTCTGCCAAGTGTCTTTTGTTCATATGTAGTGATTTCTGTGTGCAGATTTGAGAACAGTCCTTCCAGAATCTTCCAGGAGCAGATTATCATGTATTTTTCTCGCCTACGTTTTAAGTACAGTTCCAAGGACTTCAGGCGCCCCAGTAATTCAGACGCTTCACTGAGTTTATACGAACTGTGCAAGTTCTTTTGCCTTGAAAGGGCTTTAAGGGCACAGCAATATTCCAAGCTAGAGAGACGAGTGAGTCTAAGAATGTCATCATTGGTTTGGTATCTCTTCTTTTTAAAAGTTCTGGTTATCCAACCTATTATTTTCCTGAGAAGGTGACCAAGCAGGGAGGCACTCACCACTGCTCCTGCTTCCACCACCACTGCCCCTGCCTCCACCACCAGTGTTCCTGCTTCCACCACCACTGCCCCTGCCTTCACCACCACTGTTCCTGCTTCCACCACCACTGCCCCTGCCTCCACCATCACCACTGCCCCTGCCTCCGCCACCACCACTACCCCTGCCTCCACCACCACCACCACCACCATTGCCCCTGTCACCACCACCGCCACTACCACCATCACCGCGGTGACCACCACCACTACCACCACCACTACCACCACCACTACCACCACCAAAGGGCCGTAGCCACCATCACTACCACTCATGGACCACCGCCGTCTCCAGTACCCCTGGTACGAAGGCCACTACACTACCCAAGACCATCACAGTAAGCACCACCATCACCCCCATCTCATATCTCCTTGACTAATCAATCTCACTCTCAGACGTTCACCTGGGCATCATCCCCCCATCATGCGTCACGGGGATACCCATAAAGTACTCATCCTTGTCTTGAGGGCTCAGCACGCCAAATTGATGCACCCACGATGGTTCGGTTACTTACCACCGGTGGGAAAGCGTGGGGAGGGGCAGTGGGAAAGGGAAGCAGAGAGGGGCAGCGGGAGACAGGCACGGGGAGGAGCGCAGGGAGAAAATCTTAACACACAGCGTGGGGAGAGCGATTGCTTTTATCATTTTTTTAATTATCCTCTTGTCATATTCCAGCACATAAGATGACGTTCAAACGTGATGCAACGGAAGCTTCCAGCCTGAGCTGTGAGGCTTCAACACAGTCATGAGGACATCGTTAAGCATTCCACTGCATTTAAGGAATCAGTGGAGTGGTAGTATGAGATAATTTTTGTTTTTTGACTCATTTAAAGGAGCAAATTTACTATACGCACGCCTACGTCCTGTGCACGAAGAACGTCAAAACTGGTGCTGTAAGTGACTAAACTGGAGATGAGGAAAACGTTACTGAATCTGCCAGTGACGTTAATTTCACACGCAGACGTGAAATTTTACGCATTTATCTCTCTCTCTCTCTCTCTCTCTCTCTCTCTCTCTCTCTCTCTCTCTCTCTCTCTCTCTCTCTCTCTCTCTCTCTCTCTCTCTCTCTCTCTCTCTCTCTCTCTCTTTCTCTCTCTCGAGTATATTATAGTATCACCAAATAAACTCCATTAGACTTGAAAAAGCCTGCAGTGTAGGCGAAACGTTGTCTGAATAGTTTTCTATTAGTGCTGTTGTGTTTTTATCATCTACAACAGAACATATAGAATACTTGTGGAACGTGTGAAGGGGACTGAGGGAAAACAAACAAGAAGGGTTACACGTGATTTGTGCTTGTCTACACACCATATCTCTTTGTACAAAAGCAAACAATGACAATACGTGACAATACTCTGAAGGGTTGCTTCTTTATATGTAATCACAGGATTCGGGAAAGTACTAAGAAGGGTATTGAACAGAAGTAATCAGGACACAAGAGTTTCTCTTGAATAGTTTCCTGAGTTACGTAAATCATGGGAGGAAACAACAGTTATAGGAACTGGGAGCCAACGATCCAAAGGGACGACTCCCTCATAGCGGGAATGTGAAAGAGAAACATTTAATAAACTAGATCAAGGGTTGACAAGCTAGGCCAGGGGTTGACAAGCTAGGCTAGGGGTTGACAAGCTAGGCTAGGGGTTGACAAGCTAGGCCAGGGGTTGATAAACTAGGCTAGGGGATGACAAGCTAGGCCAGGGGTTGATAAACTAGGCTAGGGGTTGACAAGCTAGGCCAGGGGTTGATAAACTAGGCTAGGGGTTGAATACTGGGAATACTGCTGTACATTAATGGTGTCCAAAGTACTTACGTATGTGTCTTACTAAATGGTTGTTGCAAGGTTATGCAAACCGCAGGGAAAGGAAGAAAACTAGAAGGGAAGCGCCTGCCACGATGGTGGAAAATAAAAAATCGTACAAGTAGAAGGATGCAGGAATAAACATCACGTCAACCTTTACCAGAGTTACAAATAACACGCATAACATCGGCAGGATATGCGTGGCTGGCGGTCTAAGAACTTCTTTCAGAACCCTCAATAATGAATTGTTTTGGAGTCTACACAAGGGAAATATAAACACAAATGCAGTATAATGTGACCCTTTATTGACAACGTTTCACCCACACAGTGGGCTTTTTCAAGTCACACACGGATCTACCTGGGGTTGGAAGGTACGGGAGTATTTATAGTTCAGGATGTTGAGGTCAGGTGGAGAATGCTGCATCTGATGATCTACCGGGTGGGGTTATAGAGTCTTGGGTAGCTAGGCGGGGATATTGGACAAGTTGTGAGTAGACCTTCTGCAGTGTTCTATGTTCTTATGTGGGATAGCGATGAAGAAGTTTCTTGGCGAGTGGTTCAGCTATGTTATAGAAGCCATTGTTCTGGTTGAAATTGTTGGTTATAGAGATAAACGATGATTCCAGGATTCTTCTGTATTGAGTGTTGTCTTCTGTGGCTATAAGTCTTGAGTTTCTGCAGAAGGTCTACTCACAACTTGTCCAATATCCCCGATAAGCTACCCAAGACTCTATAACCCCACCCGGTAGATCATCAGATGCAGCATTCTCCACCTGACCTCAACATCCTGAACTATAAATACTCCCGTACCTTCCAACCCCAGGTAGATCCGTGTGTGACTTGAAAAAGCCCACTGTGTGGGTGAAACGTTGTCAATAAAGGATCACATTATACTGCATTTGTGTTTATATTTCCATTGTGTCGGTATTTTATACCATTTATTTCCAGTCTACACAAGACTTACGAAGCCCGTAGGAAATATGTCATGTTTAGAAGCTCGATAAAGTCCAGATGGTTGCATCAAGGCGAGTTCTGGAACTGAGGTTAGAGTGAGACGAAAGTCTAAATGAGCTAAACGTAACTACCTTCGGAGAGAGAAGGATCAGGGTGAACATGATCATGACATACAAGATTTTAAAAAAAATTCACCGATGTGGATATGGGCAGATTGCTAAAAGTGCTAGGTATAGGGCGAGAGAGAGCATGGATGGAAGCCAAACACACAGATGAGACACAGGGACGTTAGGAAATTCTTTCTCAATTTCAGGGTGATGCTGCATTTACCAACAACTATGGAATTCACCACGTACAAACAGCCGACACGTTCGACTAATTATACATCCAATTCAAGCATTAGGGGAATTACGAATAAGCCCCTGGCTGCCTTCAAGAGAGAGCTGGACAGATACCTAAAATCAGTGCCGGATCAGCTGGGCTGTGGCTCGTACGTTGGACTGCGTGCGGCCAGCAGTAACAGCATGGTTGATCAGGCCCTGATCCACAGGGAGGCATGGTCATGGACCGGGCCGCGGGGGCGTTGATCCCCGTAATAACCTCCAGGTAACCAGGTAACCACACTGATCATTTCTTGAGTTACCACGCTGATCATATTACCTGGAGAGTGATAAGATTTCTTCCTCAGGGCACTTGGGATATAAACAAAAAAATACTGAAGAAAATTGCTATTTTCACCGCGAAATATAAGATTATTTCCAGGGAAAATTTCCATAGTTTGCCGTCAGTAGTAAGTAATTAAGATTATTTAGGCACAGGTACACATAAGTACAATTATCATATATATTGTAAATTACCGAGGATAACCCCAAAAAAGTTTGAATAAGTGATTTATCTCTACCGGGGTCCTTGTAGCTTACACTGTTATTGATAATGGTGTAATTATTAAAATTCACAAGAGATAATCACGCTTAGAGATAAGTGCATTCCCACGGGAAAGCTGAGCACTGCTTCTTAAGTAACCAGGAATTATCTGAGTCATGTCTTTCAAGACAGTCCCACAGTCCTGGGAGTAAACTGACCATGTCTTGGGCAGTTATGGCTTGAATCCTCTTATCCCTCACCCCGAGCATCCCTATCCCATCCATCCCTAGCATCCTAGTCTTCATTCCTAGTATCCCATCCTCAGTCCCTTACATTCTATCCTCCAATCTCCTTCCTCATACCTTCCTTTCCTTCCCTCCGGCCCTTTTTTCCCTACTTAAAACTCTCCCCGTCAACCTCTGTCCACAGATATTATCCCATGTACCTTCTCCTCTTATGTCCCTTCCCACTATCCCTTATCTCACATCCCACTATCCCCTTCTAGAAGTAAAGGAGAGTGTGAATGGGGGGGGGGGGGTAAGTGGTAGTGGAGCGAGGGTAATGGTGAAGATGACTGATGAGCCAGCGATGGTGGTAATGGTGTTGAAGATGCAGGTGGCAAGTGTGGCGATAATGGTAGTAGTGGTTTGGAGGAGAGGTTGGTTGTTGTTTCTCCTGTTGTTGCTTTCGTTTTTGTTGTTGTTATTGTGGTGGTGGTGGTAGTGGTAGTGATTGTTGTTGTTTGTTGTTGTTGGTGGTGGTGGTTGTTGTTGTCGGTGGTTGTTGTTAGTGGGGGTTAACGTGAGGGTTGTTGACGTGAGGGTGATGGTGGTTATAGTTGATGGTGGATGTTAGTGGTGACTGCTGTTGGTGATTGTTGTTGGTAGTGATAGTTGGTGGTGGTTGTAGTTGTTGCTAGTGGTTGAAGTTGTTGTTGGTGGTTGTAGTTGTTGGTGGTCGTTGAAGTTGTTGGCGGTGGTTGCTTGTTGTTATAGTGGGTTGGCTATCATGGTATGGCTTGTTTACCGAGATGGTACCTTCGTGAGCTTTGAACCCCTGGCTTGACCCATCCTATGATACACCTCAGCAGGGGCGAGTTATCGCGGTGCTGGCTACGTATTTATCATTTTGATTTAATCACTTGTGAAGGGGGTGACACGTCTGCGCTACAACTGTCTCGGCGGTGTCAGTCTGAGCGGTGATGCAGTCATGCTGTTGCTTCATCGTTCAGTGTTTAATGGGTGAGGACACATTCTAGATCAGTAGTCCCCAGCCTTTTAGCATGAAAAAAGGCTAATTTAAAAAGCAAAATATGAAGGAGGGCCGCAGTTACCAGCTATATAAATCATGCGCACTAGAAGTGAAAGGTGGTTGTTAGAGGTGGTGATGGGGTTTTGGTGTAAAATGGCTTTAATATTTTGCAATTGTTGACACTGTGTTGTGTGGAATCTACATAAAACTGAATTCATAATTTTATTTGAGGGCCGCATCCATTTCCTAGAAGGGCCACGTGCGGCCCTCGGGGCGCAGGTTGTGGCACCCCCGCTCAGGATCATACTGACACTGATGCCAATTTCTTTCTTCTCTCGTAAGATATTTACGCATAAAGCATCACTACTGATATCATTTATCGTGTCCTTGTTGACAGGATAGATCGTCATCATTAAGTTTTTTCTAGTACAGGTAGACGTATATAGTTATGTAAATTATGATACATAGCAGTATATGTGTACATTACCCAGGATAACCCCAAAAAAAAAAAAAATCAAAGTGGCTTATTTCCATTGGTGTTCTTCATGTATCAGTAATAATGGGCGCACTGGACATGTTCTATCAAGTCTCGTTTTTTCAGCGTCCCTTACGGTTCCAGACTAACGGGACGACTCCCTTCAGTAAACCTGGAGGTTACCTGGAGGTTAATCCGGGGATCAACGCCCCCGCGGCCCGGTCCATGACCAGGCCTCCCCATGGATCAGGGCCTGATCAACCAGGCTGTTACTGCTGGCCGCACGCCGTTCAAAGTACGAGCCACAGCCCGGCTGATCCGGCACTGACTTTAGGTATCTGTCCAGCTCTCTCTCGAAGGCAGCCAGGGGTTTATTGGTAATTCCCCTAATGCTTGATGGGAGGCTGTTGAACAGTCTTGGGCTCCGGATACTTATGGTGTTTTCTCATAGTGTACCAATGGCGCCCCTACTTTTAATTGGGGGCATTTTGCATCGCCTGCCCAGTCTTTTACTTTCGTAGGGAGTGATTTCTGTGCGCAGATTTGGGACCATTCCTTCCAGGATATTTACCAGTATATTTACAACAAACAAGGGTGAAGTTGATATCGTCAGTATCGTATCAAAACTATTCGGGCTGAAAATACGTTCTTATTTTGGTGATATGTTCGCTGACGGCATGAGCAGTGAGGCTCCTGTAAACCACCAGTCTCCAGATAAAAGTCTATAAGCGAAAAAAAAATGTTTGCTGGTACCTTGGTGAAGTATCAGGGATTCACATGACTGCTTCTCTCGCTCTCTCTCTCTCTCTCTCTCTCTCTCTCTCTCTCTCTCTCTCTCTCTCTCTCTCTCTCTCTCTCTCTCTCTCTTTATCATGTTAAAGACCAGGATCTCTCTCCCTCATTCTCTCTCTCTCTCTTTCTTTCTCTCTCTCTCTCTCTCTCTCTCTCTCTCTCTCTCTCTCTCTCTCTCTCTCTCTCTCTCTCTCAGCATCGCCAGCCTCAGCACCAGATGCCTCGCTGAGGATGCACACATCACCAGCGCCACAAGTGTAATCTCAGCCTCTGTTTAGCTTCCAGTTGATGACGTGAGAAAATCAGGCAGGTCGTCCTTGGTGTTGTCACCTCTCTCCTTCTTTCACCTAGCTTCCTTCTCTTCTACACTGCTCTCTTCTTATCTTTCCTCTCTTTCGTTTGCACTCGATGTTGATATGCGTGTATGTGGTGGGGGGAGCGGAATTTAAGAAGTAGGGAGACTAGAATAATGGGGAGAGGGGTTTGGGGGATGGGAGTGAAGGGAGGGAAAGATAAGTGAAGATGGGAGGGTACTTGTAATGAGAGGGGAGAAGAGTGGCGGTGATGGTGGTGGTGTTTAAATTCATGGTGTTGTTAAAATTGATGGTGGTGGTGTTAAAATCGATGGTGGTGAAATAGGTGATAGTGGTGGTGGTAATAGTGGTGGTGGTGGTGGTGGTAATGTGGTAAAATTGATGGTGGTGGTAGTGGTAATGGTGACGGTCGTGGTGGAATTGGTGGTAGTGGTGGTGGTGGTAATGGAGGTGGCTGCAAGAAGTTGCTCCCTGCAATAAAACCATTACAGCTTCTCCCTGGATATAATCTGCCAGCTTAGACTGGACATCAAAAAAAAAAAAAAGCGAGTAATCTGCAGGTTTAATCTTACGACCAGCTGCAGGTCTGGCAAGATCTGGGTCCTGCATGGTCTAGCTCCTGTAAGGTTTACCTTCTGTAAGTTGTGGTTCTAGCAAGACCTGTTTCCTGTAAAATCTGACACATACGTGGTACGAATCCTGCAAAGTCTGTTCCAGCAAGGCTTGTCTCTCGCAAGATCTAATTATTCCTGGAAGATCGAGCTCCATTAAGGTCTGATTCCTGGAAGGTTTGGCTCTAGCAAGGTGCTTCTGCAAGACCTGTCTCCGGGAAGGTATGGGTCTTATAAGGCCCGTCTCCAAGATCTAATTAGTTGCAAATTGCATTTCTTCATCAAGGTGCAGACTGGATCGCAGTGAAGATTGTTTTTTATCAGTAGCTTCAGTGACTCCCTACTGCGTCTATACCAGATGGAAGTGATGTTTGCGTGTATAGTGGGTATCAACAACATGTGAGTGAACTTGAGCCATTTGCTTTTACATTGGATTCGAGTGATCATAGATGTGAGTGATTTTAGCACCTCTGATGCGTGTATACTAGATGTGTGTGATCTTAGTTGCTCTGGTGTTTACGTACCAGACGCAAGTGATGTGAGTACCTTGTTGCGAATACATACTGTACAAAAAACGCATACAAAACCCCTTTGATATACCTTTGATGAGCTTCGAGAATTTGTCTACTCCCAAAGCCCGGCCTTGGGCCAGGCTCGTTTGGTGCTTGCCTGATCAACCAGGCAGGTGCTGCTGGCGGCCCGCTGGCCTACATATCCATCATAGCCTGATTGATCTGGCACCTGGTGAAGATACTTTTTCAGTTTCCTCTTGAAGACTTCTACACATGTCCCGGCAATCTTTCTGATATCTTGAATAGTCTGGGGCCACGGCCGTTGATAGTATTCTCTTGTGACCACGGCGGAGCTGCTTTTCAAAGGGTTTATTTTGCACTTCCTCCCATATCTCTCACTCAGGTATGAGATTATCTGCATCAGGGAGGGGGTAAAGGAGGTTTTGTGTGCGAGGGGCTTGGACTTCCAGCAGGCATGCGTGAGCGTGTTTGATAGGAGTGAATGGAGACAAATGGTTTTTAATACTTGACGTGCTGTTGGAGTGTGAGCAAAGTAACATTTATGAAGGGATTCAGGGAAACCGGCAGGCCGGACTTGAGTCCTGGAGATGGGAAGTACAGTGCCTGCACTCTGAAGGAGGGGTGTTAATGTTGCAGTTTAAAAACTGTAGTGTAAAGCACCCTTCTGGCAAGACAGTGATGGAGTGAATGATGGTGAAAGTTTTTCTTTTTCGGGCCACCCTGCCTTGGTGGGAATCGGCCAGTGTGATAATAAAAAAAAATAGTTTCCAACCTCTTCCTAAGAGGTTTGAGGTCTTGCAGCCCGAGGCTTCCGTATCAACACACAGAAACAGTCAAAACCCATTTCTCTAGAATTGGTTATACAGAATGGTTCATACAAAGCCAACCAAAACTGTCTTAAACTGGTCATTTCAACAAATCAAATAGAAGACAACAGAGCTGCGAAATTAGTTATTCTTTTATACCGATGATTTTTTTTGGAAAAAAAAGACATCACTAAGCTCACATTTTCCTAACCAGATACAGTAAGCATTTTTTAAAGAATCACATAAAAACTGTTTCATATAAGGCAGAGGGAGTATATGAAATCCCGTGTAACATCTACGATTTAGAGTCCATTGGAGAAACTGGCCTGGTTCCTTGGATTCAGATAACTGATCATGAGCTCTCAGTCAGGTACTGTCAACAAAGTCTTGCACTGATCAAACGCATTTAGAATTCGCACCACATAATGAGCTGAGATGGCGATAATATCATTCACAAGTCTGATCAAAACGTCGTCACAAATTTCTCGTATGTGCGGGTTATTTGTGTAAAAATTATTTGCGGCGCCATTAATTGAATCTTTGCCAGACTTTAACATTTCGAAAGGGAATTTCAAATCAGTTGTGATTACCAAATTTGCACTAATAAGTACATCCCGGTATCGAGTTTAATTATGCACCTACATAGCAACAGCCCAGACACTCACAACAACAACAGCTCAGACACTCACAACAACAACAGCTCAGACACTCACAACAACAACAGCTTAACAGCTCAGACACTCACAACAACAACAGCTCAACAGCCCAGACACTCACAACAACAACAGCTCAACAGCTCAGACACTCACAACAACAACAGCTCAGACACTCACAACAACAACAGCTCATACTCTCACAACAACAACAACAGTTCATACACTCACAACAACAACAGCTCAGACACTCACAACAACAACAGCCCAGACACTCAAAACAACAACAGCTCAGACACTCACAACAACAACAGCTCAGACACTCACAACAACAACAGCTCAGACACTCACAACAACAACAGCTCAGACACTCACAACAACAACAGCTCAGACACTCACAACAACAACAGCTCATACTCTCACAACAACAACAGCAACAACAATAGCTTCTTGATAATGTGAGAAATCACGAAAGCACTTGGAGATTTACAATTCTTTTTTTTCACAGAGGTTATTTTGCATATTTTGATATCACCTGTTTACTGAGATCTTATTGCAAAAACACATCTTTAATAAAGGCTGCCCACTGCAGTGTGAAGGCCACGACTAGCCTAACATTGGACAGTAGGCCTAATGCAGTGCTTCTCCATTCCGAAAAGTTGTCTCATTCTTCAACTTGTCGGTTTTCAAAATCATTTATCACTTCTCCATTCTGTTTTTTTTTTTTTATGTTGAAAGCATCTTAAAACACGCAATAATTACCGAGACACTCTCACAGTCTTAAATAAACACAAACCAGAATGAGAGGTAATTTAAAGACCTTCGTGTCCTTAAAAATTGCAGTCTACTATGAAATGTCATCAAGGACTCCGAGCACCCGTAAAACTCTGCATGATAAATCATAGAACGGATGGGGTTAGAACCCACGGCAGGCGAGTCTCAAAACTCGCAGGTGAGCCTCAAAACTCGCAGGTGAGCCTAACATGAGTCATCCAACTATATGTATTTCTATATGCCATAGGAAAGTTTGCAGTTGTGTTATTACTCTGCATGCACCATGCAACTGCCAATGCACCTCCCATTCTTCCCACTCCTGTACATACCAGGTTTCACTCCTCATTCTTTTGTATCTGCTGGAGAAGATCTCATCTGCAGGTCGAAATATACAGACACGCATTCCTCTTCGTTTCTGCTTCATGTGGGGATTTCTTCTCTCATACCAGGAGTGATCTTAGCACCCCTGGTGCGTATATACCAGGAGTGATCTTAGCACCCCTGGTGCGTATATACCAGGAGTGATCTTAGCACCCCTGGTGCATATATACCATGAGTGATTTTAGCACCCCTGGTGCGTATATACCAGGAGTGATCTTAGCACCCCTGGTGCGTATATACCAGGAGTGATCCTAGCATACCTCGTGCGTATGTGCCAAGAGTAATCTTATCACCCCTGGTGCGTATATACCAAGAGTGATCTTAGCACACCTAGTGCGTATACACCAGGAGTGATCTTAGCACCCCTGGTGCGTATACACCAGGAGTGATCTTAGCACATATGGTGCGTATATTCCAGGAATGATCTTAGCACACCTGGTACGTATACACCAGGAGTGATCTTAGCACCTTTGGTGCGTATACGCAGATGTTATCACCCTCAGACAAAACAGCATCATTCCCCCTTCCTTTAGGATGCTAAAAATAAGATTTTCTTCGTCCTCACTGTTCATTCGTTCGCATGTATTCGTTTTCTCCTTCACATACAGTAGTGGCTTCGTCCACACACCGTCGTTAGTTCGTTGTCCACACTCGGTCTTTTCGCCATCCACAAGAGGTCTACCTACCTACCTACCTGGAGGTTGTTCCGGGGTTCAATGTCCCCACGGCCCGGTCCTCGACCAAGCCTCCCAGTGGATCATAGTCTGATCAACCAGGTTGTTACTGCTGGCTGCACGAAATCCAATGTACGAACCACAATTCGGCTGATCGGGTACTGACTTTAGGTATCTGTTCAGTTCCCTCTTGAACACAGCGAGGAGTTCATTATGCTTGGTGGGAACCTGTTGAACAATATTGGGTCCTGGATATTTACTGTGTTTTCTCTTAGAGTATTCATAGCGTCCTTGCTTTTCATTGGGGATATGTTGCACCGTCTTCCAAGTAGTTTCCTGTCGTAGGTAATGATTTCTGTGTGCAGATTTGGGACCAGTCCCTCTAGGATTCTCCAGGTGTACAGTATGATACATTCTTTCTCGCCTGTGTTACAGTGAGTACAAGACTTCAAGAGTTCCCAGTAATTAAGGTGCTTGACTGAACTTATACATGCAGTGAAGGTTCTCAGTACATTCTCTAGATCTGCAATTTCACCTGCTTTGAATAGGGGTGTTAGTGTACAGTAAGCAGTATATTAGCGTGGAGAGAACAAGTAACTTAAAGAGGATCCTTGAAGGTCGTCTCATTTTCTGCAAGCAGTTGTTCCACTGTCCTCACGTGATCTTTCCACTGTCCTCAGGTGGTCGTTCCACTATCCTCACGTGGTCATATCATCGCCTCGCACGCTGTCACTCGCTACTCGTGCCAAACGCATCATCGAGACCTAAATTGTTCCAGCTAAAAAAAAAAAAAAAGGCGCTTGCAAAAAAGAATTAATTGCAGCCAGCGCGGGTGTGCAAAAATCACGTTGGGGAGAAAAAAAAAAGCGTACGCGATAAGGCTTTTACAGAGCAACATAAACCTGCCGGCGGCTCTTGATGCCTCCGCCGTAAACCCCAGCACCAAACGACCTGCTTCTGACCAGATTTATTACGGACGTTTCACTTGGAGGAGGTGAGAGAGGACAGTAGTAGGAGGTGAGAGAGGACAGTAGTAGGAGGTGAGAGAGGACAGTAGTAGGAGGTGAGAGAGAACAGTAGTAGGAGGTGAGAAAGGACAGTAGTAGGAGGTGAGAGAGGACAGTAGTAGGAGGTGAGAGAGAACAGTAGTAGGAGGTGAGAGAGAACAGTAGTAAGAGGTGAGAGAGAACAGTAGGATGATAGTATCATTCACAAACTGACCCACAAATTGGTGATAAACTACGCAACGTTTCGATCAGTCTTGGACTATTATCAGGACGCCAGTGACTTGATAATGGTGCAGGGAGTAACGAAATCTCATCTAGTTTTAATTATAGATGGTGAGTTAGTTGTAAATTATTTGAGCCACGATACTGAGTGTTAGTCTTCAGAGTATTGCGATCGCCGCAACTCTTGGGTTTCTTTAATGAGGAAACGTTTCGCCACACAGTGGCTTCATCAGTCCATACAAAGGAGAATGGTGAAGAACACGAGAGTTTGAGGTAATCAATCCCTTAGCCTTAAGTCGATGTAATCATGGAGGAAGGTGCAGAAGGTAGAAGTTTGCAGACAGCAACCATAGAGGAAGGTGCAGAAGGTAGAAGTTGGCAGACAGCAACCATGGAGGAAGGTGCAGAAGGTAGAAGTTGGCAGACAGCAACCATGGAGGAAGGTGCAGAGGGTAGAAGTTGGCAGACAGCAACCATGGAGGAAGGTGCAGAAGGTAGAAGTTTGCAGACAGCAACCATGGAGGAAGGTGCAGAAGGTAGAAGTTGGCAGACAGCTACCATGGAGGAAGGTGCAGAGGGTAGAAGTTGGCAGACAGCAACCATGGAGGAAGGTGCAGAAGGTAGAAGTTTGCAGACAGCAACCATAGAGGAAGGTGCAGAAGGTAGAAGTTGGCAGACAGCAACCATGGAGGAAGGTGCAGAGGGTAGAAGTTGGCAGACAGCAACCATGGAGGAAGGTGCAGAGGGTAGAAGTTGGCAGACAGCAACCATGGAGGAAGGTGCAGAGGGTAGAAGTTGGCAGACAGCAACCATGGAGGAAGGTGCAGAGGGTAGAAGTTGGCAGACAGCAACCATGGAGGAAAGTGCAGAAGGTAGAAGTTGGCAGACAGCAACCATGGAGGAAGGGGCAAAAGGTAGAAGTTGGCAGACAGCAACCATGGAGGAAGGTGCAGAAGGTAGAAGTTGGCAGACAGCAACCATGGAGGAAAGTGCAGAAGGTAGAAGTTGGCAGACAGCAACCATGGAGGAAGGGGCAGAAGGTAGAAGTTGGCAGACAGCAACCATGGAGGAAGGTGCAGAAGGTAGAAGTTGGCAGAAAGCAAACAAGGAGGAAGGTGCAGAAGGTAGAAGTTGGCAGACAGCAACCATGGAGGAAAGTGCAGAAGGTAGAAGTTGGCAGACAGCAACCATGGAGGAAGGTGCAGAAGGTAGAAGTTGGCAGACAGCAACCATGGAGGAAGTTGATCTTTTTAAGACACTGGTTTGGATCCATGTCATTTAAGATAGCTTCCCAACATGTTTCATTTAGGACATAGTTTACCTAGTCCCAGTTGATGTTCTTGTTGTTGAAGTTGTATTTTGTGAAGACACCTTCACAGGTACACGCATTCTGCTGATCAAGACCCCTATGCATGTACATCTGGACTTCGATTAGGTTGTGATCGGAATTAGTTGTTTTTGATATTCTTATGTCGCCCATCAGGTCCTCATTATTTGTGAAGATAAGGTCAAGTGTGTTTTCTAGTCTTGTTGGCTCCACTATCTGCTGGCTTAAGGTGTGTTTTTCGCAGAGACTTAGTAGCTCATGTGTGTGTGACCTTTCATCCGCGCTACCTCCGGGGATTGTTTCAGCTATAACATTATTTGCTACATTCTTCCATTTTGTATGCCTTAGGTTGAAATCACCAAGCAGTAAGATGTTTGGGGATGGAGCTGGAAGGTTTTCCAGACAGTAATCAATTTTCAGTCTTCATTTAAACAATTATAATGGTGATACTAATGGTGGCAGTAATACAGTAATGGCTACGGTGATAAATGTCGTATTAATGGTTTCCGTGATAATGATTGTAGTGATAAAGGTGACAGTAATAACGGAGGTAGTAATGGTGACAAGACGAGAAATGATGATATAATACAGTAATAGTGATGATGATAATTAAGATAATGATGAGGATAATGGCATGGTCTTGCAGGCTCATAGACTGTCGTTGTGGTACTACACAGCAGAACAAAAGCGAACGATGATTGTTCTCTCTAGGCTGGAATACTGCTGTACAATAACATCTCCATTCAAGGCAGGTGAAATCGCAGATCTAGAGAATGTATAGAGTTCCTTTACTACACATATAAGTTCCGTCAAACACCTTAACCACTAGGAACGCCTGGAAGCACTTGACTTGTACTCACTGGAGAGCAGGCGAGAGAGATACATCATAATCTACACCTGGAAGATCCTGGAGGGAATGGTTCATAATCTGCACACAGAAATCACTCCCTACGAAAGTATAAGACTTGGCTGGCGGTGCAACATACCCCCAGTGAAAAGTACACTGAGAGAAAACACAATAAGTGTCCGGGGCCCAAGACTGTTCAACAGCCTCCCACCAGCCATAAGGGGAATTACTAATAGACCCCTGGCTGCTTTCAAGAGGGAGGTGGACAGATACCCAAAGTCAGTGCCGGAGCAGCCGGGCTGTGGTTCGTACGTTGGTCTACGTGCAACCAGCAGAAACAGCCTAGTTGATCAGGCCCTGATCCTCCGGGAAGCCTGGTCATGAACCGGGCCGCGGGGTCGTTGATCCCCGGAATACCCTCCAGGTAGGTTAGTAAGTAGGTAGATAGATAATTTCCTCCGGTGATGTAAATAACGAACCAGACGCCATGCAGGCAGAGGCGGACACTCGTTCCTTCATTTAGCCCAGAAACACCGCAACAGAGAAGGTTAACGCCTTGAGAAGGTACAAGAAGGTAAGATCATTTCGTCTCCGCGAAACTCTTACGGTTGCGAGGTTTTACGGCCAGCGTCTCTAAAATGGTCGAGGTATCCTCCGGGGTTACCCAGCTACCCGAAATGTATAAAAATGTTGAAAACACGTTAGTAAATGCCAGTTTTAACTGCTACGTAGCCCACACGCCTCTCACCGTACTGCTGTGTTGCAGCGTTGCAACAGACTCTTGCAACATGGTCTAGCTTCAACTCCACTCAGGCACAGAGAGAGAAGCTTTATTACTAAAAGGGAGAGCGCTAAACCAGTAGGGATTATGCAGAGCCTTTAGGGTGGGGAAAGAGGGAGGCGGAAGGCATTCAGGACTAATTGAGGGAATTTTGAGCACAGGTCCAATTTTCTAGATCAAGAGCCCCTCACCACCATCAAGCTTATGACGACACTTCGGCCCAACTTGGACCGACTTGTAAATGGTCCAAGTCCGACCGAAACGTCGTGGTAAGCTCCTCTCTCCTATGTGCGGGTTATTTGTGTATTGTTCCATCACAGTATTGCGCCCTTTTATTCTTTATATATTATAACAATGAAAAATCTCTCAAAGGAGTCGACGGAATATATATCTCCCTCCAGTGTTTTCGTTTATAACTTGAAAATGTTCCATCCAATCAGCTTCATTTTTTTAATACTGGTTCTCTGTAGCCAGGGAAAGGCTCGTGCCAACTACTGGCAGGCGCAGGTATCCCCTTTGTTTAATTTTATACAGACCATTCACGATTCTGGTTTCCATTCCACAACCACGGGGAGGGGGAATGGAATAATAGCTCTAGGCCTTTCATGTTGCAATCAACACATCATCAGCAGCTTGCATGTTGCAGAAAATTCGGTCAGAGAAATCGTCTTTGCTCTTCCATGTGACAACTTTGAAAAGCCTCTGCTGACCGGCTTTGAAATGTTCAACACTGGTTGTGTTATTGACAACTTACCTATATTATTTTTAAAGTAATTGGGCCTTTTAATCAGTGAAATAACTTAAGTAAGCCTTTTTAAATCAGCGTCAGTATTTAGCTGTTGATAAATCTTATAAAGAGAATGAAATCTTGCTTGGCTGTTCAGATGCAGTTTTGCCAGTTAACTAACACAGTTAACTAACAGTTAACTAACACAGTTAACAAACTTTGACTTGTGCATGTAAACAAGACACACAATATAGGTTATGGTATTTTACTGTGAAGATGTTTCGCCCACCAGGGTCTTTATCTGTTTACACAGAACTGATACAACCCCCGGAGGATGAAACGTCTTCACGTTAAAATACCATGATCCACATTGTGTGTCTTACTGGTATACTAGTGAAGTCAGTACATGACCAGCCGGGCTGTGGTTTGTACGTTGGTATAGTACGGTTGGCAGTAACAGCCTGGTTGATCAGGTACTGATCCACTGCAAAGCCTGGTCATGGACAGGGGCCGCGGGGGCGTTGACCCCCGAACATCCTCCAGGTATATACTGCCACTAAATTATCACGCTTGGACTTGATGGATTCAGTGCGATAACTGGAAAATGCATTTACTGCTCGGCTTCAAACTTTTTCAGGGTTGCTTCGTTGATTTTAGATCGTGTAAGTTTTAATCTGCCGATTTTATTTATTAATTTGGTTTCCCTGCAGTTACCGCAGCCTAAAAAAAATCCAGAATTCACAAAACAGTGTTGGAAATTATTAATTTTTTTATGTGTTGCGTTGAGCTGTAGCTCATGTCTCCTCACTTGTTTCTCCAGTCCTGGTTTCTTTCCTCTCTATGATAATACACTATTTATCTTCACATTCTTCACAGTGTTTCACCCATATTTCTATCCAGATCACTAGGACACCTTTCTCTCTCTCTCTCTCTCTCTCTCTCTCTCTCTCTCTCTCTCTCTCTCTCTCTCTCTCTCTCTCTCTCTCTCTCTCTCTCCTACCATTCCTATTTTTCCTTCTCTCCTTTCTTCATCTTCATTTTCTTCCTTCTTCCTGTCCACTATACTTTCTTCCCTCGTCATACCTATCACAGTCTAGTTCCTAACGTCTCGTCACCAGGAAAAATCTCTTCCTTATTAAATTCCCTTAAATAATCGTCTTACATCAGTTTCTCCAACATAACGTTACCCTTCCACCCTTCCCCTTCACCTCCGCTACCCCTTCCTCATCGTACACCTCCCCTACAGTTCCCCCTACCCTATAAATCCCCCCTATCCTACACATCCTCCTGCACCACACATCGTCTGTCCCTCTATATATCGCTTCCCTCTATTATTATTATTATTATTATTATTATTATTATTATTATTATTATTATTATTATTATTATTATTATTATTATTATTATTTCTGTATTGTTATTATTTGTTCATTGTTCCAGTAACAGTATTGTGCTTTTTGTTCTTTATCATCATTATTATCATCATCATCATTATGGGAAAGCAATAAACCCGCAAGTCACACAGCGATTGAGGAACTAAAGGTAGCTATTTTGACTCGAGGTAATTCCAATTCCTTGGATCAAGAACACTTCTCCAGCATCAAGGGACCCTCTATAGAAGGGAGTGAGTGAGAGAGAGAGAGAGAGAGAGAGAGAGAGAGAGAGAGAGAGAGAGAGAGAGAGAGAGGATAGGGGAAAGGAGGAAAAACGAGAATATAGAATAGAAGGGGAAAAGGGGGAATTGAAAGAATGAGAGAAGGAGGAAAGGGAGACAAAAAGTGGAGGATAGGGAGTAAAGGGTAAGAAGAAAGGAATAGGAATGAAGGAAAAAAAGTGGATGAACAGGATGAAGAAAAGAAGGGAAATAAGGGAAAAGAAGATGAGAAATGAGAGAAGAAAGTTGATTGAAAGAATAGGAGAAGGAAAAGAAAGAGAGAGAAAATGAGAATGGAAGATGGAAGAGTAGAAAAAGGAGAGAGGGAAGAGATGAATAAGAATAAGCCAATACTGAAAACTAATCTGGATGACTAGATGAGAAGTGAAAGAATGAAGGATAGAAAGGTGTTAAGACAGGAATAAAATAGAATAGAATAGATAAAAAAGAAGTAGATGGAGAGAATGAATAGATGATTACTGGTGTTGGAAGATAGAGATGGGAGGGGTGAAGTTGAGAGGTGAGGGGAGAGGAAGGAAGGGACGGGAGACGGGAGGGGAGGGAGAAGAGGAGGAGAGAGGAGGGGAACGTAGTTGCGGTCTTGAGAGTAGGGAGGGAGGGAGGAAGAGAGGGAAGGAGAGAGGGAGGGAGAGACAGGAAGGGAGGGAGGGAGAGTTGGTGGCCTTGTCCATAGATTGGAAGAGGTAGTTAGGGTAGTGGTTGTGGTTGTTGCGGCGGTGGTGGTTGCTGTTAGGATTGTGGTTGTGATCATTTCGGCGGTGGTTAGAATCACACTTTTGGTTGTAGTTATTGTGGTGGTGGTGATCAAATTTTTTAGTTTGCTCCGGTAGTGGCTAGTTTGTAACGGAGGGCAGCAGAAGAGCACCTAGCAACTAGACCCCAAAGTGGTTAACACAAGTGAATGTAGCACTGAATTGTCTTATCTGTTGCAAGCAAACTTAGGATATTTTCTCATTATTTCTGGCATCTTAATTTAAGTATTAAAATACGTTAGCACATCACATTATTATACCATTGCTGTAATCCTCAGTAAGCGGGCAGTCAGGCACATAATGTCCAAGAAAGTGGCTATGTACTGATCACATAATTTGTATATAGTTTGATCATTTGTGTGTCAGTTCAACTGCCAGAGGTTATTGTTACTAAGCTTAAGCCTGGCTACTACATTAGTCAGTCTATTTACATTGCAAGTTGTTCGTTAAACATATTTATCTGCAATAAAGTTTGTGTATATTGTGGTGGTGGTTGTGTTTACTGTGGTGGTGGATGTGTTTACAGAGGTGGTGGTGGTGGTAGTGATTGTGTTTACTGTGGTAGTGGCTGTGTTTACTGTGGTGGTGGCTGTTGTGTTTACTGTGGGGGTGGTTGTGTTTACTGTGGTGGTGGTGATTGTGTTTACTGTGGTGGTGGCTGTTGTGTTTACTGTGGGGGTGGTTGTGTTTACTGTGGTGGTGGTAGTCGTGTTTACTGTGGTGGTGGTTGTGTTTACTATGGAGGTAGTTGTGTTTACTATGGTGGTGGTGATTGTGTTTACTGTGGTGATAGTTGTGTTTATTGTGGAGGTGGTGATTGTGTTTACTGTGGTGGTGGATATGTTTACAGTGGTGGTGGTTGTGTTTACTGTGGTAGCGGTGGTTGTGTTTACTGTGGTGGTGGTTGTGTTTGCTGTGGAGGTGGTTGTGTTTACTGGGGTGGTGGTGTTTACTGTGGTGGTGTTTGTGTTTACTGTGGTATTGGTTGTGTTTACTTTGGTAGTGCTGGTGTTTACTATGATGGTGGTTGTGTTTACTGTGGTGGTGGTGGTGGTTGTGCTTACTATGGAGGTGGTTGTGCTTACTGTGGTGGTAGTGTTTACAGTGGTGGTTGTTGTGTTTACTGTGGTGGTATTTGTGTTTGCTGTGGTATTGGTTGTGTTTACTTTTGTGGTGGTGTTTACTGTGGTGGTGGTTGTGTTTACTGTAGCGGTGGTTGTGTTTACTGTGGTTGTGGTTGTGTTTACTGTGGTGGTGGTTGTGTTTACTGTGGTGGTGTGTTTACTGTGGTGGTGGTTGTGTTTACTGTGGTGGTGTGTTTACTGTGGTGGTGGTTGTGTTTACTGTGGGGGTTGTGTTTACCGTGGTTGTGGTTGTGTTTACTGTGATTGTTGTGTTTACTGTGGTGGTGGTTGTGTTTACTGTGGTGGTGGTTGCGCTAACTGTTGTGGTGGTTGTGTTTACTGTGGCGGTGGTTGTGTTTACTGTGGTGGTGGTTGTGTTTACTGTGGTGGTGGTTGTGTTTACTGTGGTGGTGGTTGTGTTTACTGTGGTGGTGGTAGTAGTGGTTGTGTTTACTGTGGTGGTGGCTGTTGTGTTTGCTGTAGTGGTGGCTGTTATGTTTACTGTTGTGGTGGTTGTGTTTACTGTGGTAGTGGTGGTTGTGTTTACTGTGGTGGTGGTTGTGTTTACTATGGAGGTGGTTGTGTTTACTGTGATGGTGGTGTTTATTGTGGTGGTGGCTGTGTTTACAATGCAAGTTATTCGTTAAACATATTTATCTGCAATAAAATTTGTGTATATTGTGGTGGTGGTTGTGTTTACTGTGGTGGTGGTGATTGCGTTTACTGTGGTGGTGGCTGTTTTGTTTACTGTGGTGGTGGTTGTGTTTACTGTGGTAGTGGTGGTTATGTTTACTGTGGTGGTGGTTGTGTTTACTATGGAGGTGGTTGTGTTTACTGTGGTGGTGATGTTTACTGTGGTGATGGTTGTGTTTACTGTGGTAGTGTTTGTGTTTACTGTGGTATTAGTTGTATTTACTTTGGTGGTGCTGGTGTTTACTATGGAGGTGGTTGTGTTTACTGTGGTGGGGGTGTTTACTGTGGTGGTTGTTGTGTTTACTGTGGTGGTTGTTTTGTTTACTGTGGTATTGATTGTGTTTACTTTTGTGGTGGTGGTGGTGTTTACTAGGGTGGTGGTTGTGTTTACTGTGGTGGTGGTTGTGTTTACTGTGGTGGTGGTTGTTTTTACTGTGGTGGTTGCGTTTACTGTGGTGGTGTGTTTACTGTGGTGATGGTTGTGTTTACTGTGGTGCTTGTGTTTACTGTGGTTGTGTTTACTGTGGTGGTGGTTGTGTTTACTGTGATGGTGGTGTTTACTATGGTGGTGGTTGTGTTTACTGTGGTGGTGGTTGTGTTTACTGTGGTGGATTTTGTGTTTACTGTGGTTGTTGTGTTTACTGTGGTGGTGGTTGCGTTTACTGTGATTATTGTGGTGGTTGTGTTTATTGTGGTGGTGGTTGTGTTAACTGTGGTGGTGGCAGTGTTTACTGTTTCGGTGGTTGTGTTCACTGTGGTGGTGGTTGTGTTCACTGTGGTGGTGGCTGTGCTAACTGTGGTGGTGGTTGTGTTTATTGTGATGGCTGCTCTGTTTACTGTAGTGGTGGTTGTTGTGTTTACTGTGGTGGAGGTTGTGCTTATTGTGATGGCTGCTGTGTTTACTGTGATGGTGGTGGTTCTGTTTACTGTGGTGGTGGTAGTTGTGTTTACTCTGATGAACACAAATTTGCCAGACGGTGCAAGAAACATAGCATGAAAAGCAGGAAAGTGATGTATAAACTGAGAGAGAACTCAATAAGTTTTATGGGACCACTACTCTTCAACACCCTCCCTTCACGAAAAGGAGGATTACCAACAAACGCCAAGCTGTCTTCAAGAAGGAGCTAGACAGATTTCTCAGAGCAGTTCCTTATCAACCTGGTGAAACACGTGAATACGAGCATATTCACACACAAACATGCTCTTGCAAGGATCATCGATGGAATGTCGGCCGCTCGAGTCCCACCCACAGCCATAGCCACCACCACACGCACCAGAAAAATCCGATGAAATCCGATCCTTCTTCCGCCCACTTTGTAAGTTCCAACACCGCCGACTCAGGGTGTTGGAACCCTTATGTCGGGTGAACTTGAGGGGTAATGTTGTGGAGCCTATTATGTCAAGCCTGGGACAACACTCCTAACTCACGCTGAAGGAGCCGCTGCCTTTGTAGCCTTCTGGCACTGATTAGATACTAGATAGTAGATAATAAAGATATCGGAAACAGGGTGGAATGTCTATTATGTCTCATCGGAAGGAAAGGACGTAAATTTTACAACTGAGGGCTGGGGGAAGAAGGCGGGAGCTATCAGGGAAGATGGTTGAGGGAGTATGTGTATATATGTTTATGGGTCGGGAAAGAATTTGGGAGGAAATGGAGAGGGCATTATTTAGTGATTATATATATATATATATATATATATATATATATATATATATATATATATCTATATATATATATATATATATATATATATATATATATATATATATATATATATATATATATATATATACATTATCCACTGGACCATACGAGCACAACAGGGAGTACAACATCGAGTTCCGTTGGATGCCTTACTCATAAGGATCGTATGATCCAGTGGATAAGGGCGTCATGTGCTTTCGCCCACCATGAGGCAGGCCAAAGCAGCATGGGTTCGAGTCCTTGGCTAGTGCGGTGTTGTTATTGATCAATACCACTCGTTCGTGGTCACAATAATATAAAATACTGCTCGTTGAACTAGTACACCAAACAGGGACTAGAATGAAATTAGCCTAAAGTCATCCACACCATCGTGTGTCCTTGGGTAGGGAGTACAACATCCAGTTCCGCTGGATGCCCTACCTGGAGTCTATCTGGAGGGCATTCAGGGGATCAACGCCCCCGCGGCCCGGTCCACGACCAGGCCTCCCGGTGGATTAGGGCCTGATCAACCAGGCTGTTACTGCTGGCAGCACGCAATCTAACGTACGAACCACAGCCCGGCTGATCCGGCACCGTCTTTAGGTATCTGTCCAGCTCCCTCTTGAAGATAGCCAGGGGTTTTCCCGTAATGCCCCTTATTGCTGGTGGGAGGCTGTTGAACAGTCTTGGGCCCCGGACACTTATTGTGTTTTCTCTTATTGTATCAGTGACGCCCCTACTTTTCACTGGGGACATGTTGCATCGCCTGCCAAGTCTTTTGCTTTCGTATGAAGTGATTGCTGTGTGCATATTAGGGACCAGTCCCTCCTCCAGAATCTTCCTGGTGTAGATTATGATATATCTCTCTTGCCTGGGCTCTAGTGAGTACAAGTCAAGTGCTTCCAGGCGCTCCCAGTAGTCAAGGTGTTTGATGGAACTTATACGTGCAGTAAAGGTTCTCTGTACATTCTCTAGTTCTGCAATTTCACCTGCCTTGAATGGGGATGTTAATGTACAGCAGTATTCCAGCCTAGAAAGAATAAGTGATTTAAAAAGGATCATCATTGGCTTAGCATCTCTTGTCTTGAATATTCTCATTATCCATCTTATCAGTTTCCTAGCAGATGTGATAGTGGCACTGTTGTGGTCCTTGAAGGTGAGATCCTCAAACATTACCACACCCAAATCCTTCACATTACTTTTCCGCTCTATTGTGTGATTGGAGTTTGTAGTATACTCAGTCCTAGTTATTATTTCCTCCAGTTTTCCATAACGGAGTAGTTGGAATTTGTCTTCATTGAAGATCATATTGTTCTCTGTTACCCATTGGAAAACTTGGTTTATATCTTCTTGGAGCTTTGCCGTGTCCTCAGTGGATGACACTCTCGTGCAGATCCTAGTATCGTCTGCAAAAGATGATACAACTGTGGTTTACATCTCTTTCTATGTCTGATATGAGAATAAGGAACAGGATAGGTGCGAGTACTGTGCCTTGTGGGACAGAGCTCTTCACTATAGCAGCATCTGATTTAACTCCGTTTACCAATACTCTTTGTGTGCGATTGGTTAGAAAGTTGAAGATCCATCTACCTACTTTGCCGGTTATCCCTTTAGCACGCATCTTAAGGATCGTAGGGTCCAGTGGATAAGGGCATCATGTGTTTTCGCCCACCATGATGCAGGCCAAAGCAGCATGGGTTCGAGTCCTTGGCTAGTGCAGTGTTGTTATTGATATATATATATATATATATATATATATATATATATATATATATATATATATATATATATATATATATATATATATATATATATATATTGTGGTCAGTGTGAATGGTTTAAGTGGTTGTTATGTAGTGAACTTCGTTTATTTTTTTAGCGTTAACTGCTTCTGCCTGAGTTGCTAGGTTGTTCTGCACCTGCATCAGATCCTGTGAAGTGTTTATTGTCCATCTGCAGTTCATCTTGTGAGTGTTGTTGGTTCCTGGGTTGCTCATCCCTGCGGCAAGGTCGTGCCTGGAGTCTACCTGGAGGGTATTCCGGGGATCAACTCCCCCACTTCCCGGTCCACGAC
>NC_091300.1:28917592-28935092 GCF_038502225.1 Cherax quadricarinatus | reverse complement strand
TCATCACAAAGAGGCGAGTACAGCGTAGCGAGCAGAGATCCGCATGATCTCCCCACCACACCTTGGACCTTCCAGCTTTGTCCCTACATGATGTTAATGAGACCGACAGATTAACGCCCTGTTTTCACACGTAGCTGATGAAACTCAGGCAAATAATGACTGACAAACGTTCTGTTGGGATATGCAAAGAATTTGTGAAGATTATGTTGCGATTAGCACGTTTGGGAACACCCGTAGCACATAACACTATGAATATTGATAAATTATGCGCATGTGCAACATTTGGGTATCTTTGTTGTGGAAACATTTCGCCACACAGTGGTTTCATCAGTCCACACAAAGAAGAATGGTGAAGAAGAGGAGGAGTTTGAGGTAGTCAGTCCCTCAGCCTTGAGTCGATGTAATCAGTACATCAGTCTTGAAAAGAATACAGCATATGTAAGAAGTGGCTTATATACTGCAGACAGGTGAAGTGAAGCAGTCGTAGGCGGTATCACACTTGACAAATCCAAATGTGGAAGTAGATCATGCCTCAAGGCTAGGCAAGTGTAGACACCCAAGTGTTTCACATGTGTCTAATTTATCAACTTGTCGGTTCTCTGAACCATGTATCTACTATGAATATTGTATGTAATACACGTTCTGTATAATTATCTAGATACAGATGCAGTTTAATAATTTATGCCACATATAACAATCAGCATACTGTATGATAGTCTACATCCTGTATAAAATAGTAAATGTTGTGCAATAATTTATTAGCTATTTAAAAATCAACATTTTAAAAATCAATATATTGTATAACATAAATACTGTATAACTACATCGCACGATACAACTGACTTCCACGCTACATCTGTATGTTTTTCCCTGTTAGTATTGTGTGGATAAAGGCCCCCCCATCCCAGGTGGGCGAAACGTTTCTATAAGTAAGCTACCTAACGTGGAAAAAGTGTCTTTTCAATACATAAATATATAAGAACATAGATTGAAGGATGATGGTGTAGCCAGGCTCAGGCTTGTTAACAAGTGCATCTGGTCACTTGACAGACACGGACGATGATCCAGCTAAATGTAAATGATGCAGTGAAAGCTGTCTGACCTCTATGACCCATATGGATTGTGTGTTTGTTTTCAAATATAATAATAATAATAATAATAATAATAATAATAATAATAATAATAACAGTAATAATAAGAACAATTATTATTATTATTATTAATTATTATGTATCTAATTGTCCACTTATCAAGGAATATGTAAATATATGATGTCGGAGTATTCATTGATAAGTAGATGAGACCGAAGATAATAAATAACCTAAATTTGATTGTAACAGATAAAACAAAAGCTATTTGTAAATAATATATAACAATATTACGGGTGGTCAATAAATTAGCCACATAGGCGATAAAAACCTGGATAATTTGGGCTGCTAAGAAGAAGGAAAATCTGCCCTCCGATAGTTTTACTGGCACAGCTTGAGGGATGGTGATGAAGAAGCTATCAGATAGAGTACAAACGTTCGGAGTGAGGCTGAGTGAGGTGGAAAAGGAAATTGATGACGAAGGAAGGTTGTCACGATCATCGTCAGCGTCAAGACATGGGCGGGCCAGTAATCGACAGTATTGTGAGGGCGGTGGGTGACCTGACCGGATTAGCACAGCGGAGAGGGATTGGAGAAGTCATACACACGGTTACTTAGGGTAGCATTAGCTTTAAATTTTGCCACTGAAGCGGCTAGATTATTGTGAACTGCATATCTTTCCTGTGGACGGTAGAGCAAGAACATGTCGATACACGTAAAAGGACACTTGTGCACCGAATGCGACGTTTTGTTGTGAAACATTTCGCTCTCAGGAGCTTTGTCAAGCCTTTACACACTATATATATATATATATATATATATATATATATATATATATATATATATATATATATATATATATATATATATATATAATATATATATATATATATTAAGAGTAAGACGGAGAATAGGATAGCAGATGAACAAGGAGGCTTTAGGAAAGGTAGGGGGTGTGTGGACCAGGTGTTTACAGTGAAACATATAAGTGAACAGTATTTAGATAAGGCTAAAGAGGTCTTTGTGGCATTTATGGATTTGGAAAAGGCGTATGACAGGGTGGATAGGGGGGCAATGTGGCAGATGTTGCAAGTGTATGGTGTAGGAGGTAGGTTACTGAAAGCAGTGAAGAGTTTTTACGAGGATAGTGAGGCTCAAGTTAGAGTATGTAGGAAAGAGGGAAATTTTTTCCCAGTAAAAGTAGGCCTTAGACAAGGATGTGTGATGTCACCGTGGTTGTTTAATATATTTATAGATGGGGTTGTAAGAGAAGTAAATGCGAGGGTCTTGGCAAGAGGCGTGGAGTTAAAAGATAAAGAATCACACACAAAGTGGGAGTTGTCACAGCTGCTCTTTGCTGATGACACTGTGCTCTTGGGAGATTCTGAAGAGAAGTTGCAGAGATTGGTGGATGAATTTGGTAGGGTGTGCAAAAGAAGAAAATTAAAGGTGAATACAGGAAAGAGTAAGGTTATGAGGATAACAAAAAGATTAGGTGATGAAAGATTGAATATCAGATTGGAGGGAGAGAGTATGGAGGAGGTGAACGTATTCAGATATTTGGGAGTGGACGTGTCAGCGGATGGGTCTATGAAAGATGAGGTGAATCATAGAATTGATGAGGGAAAAAGAGTGAGTGGTGCACTTAGGAGTCTGTGGAGACAAAGAACTTTGTCCTTGGAGGCAAAGAGGGGAATGTATGAGAGTATAGTTTTACCAACGCTCTTATATGGGTGTGAAGCGTGGGTGATGAATGTTGCAGCGAGGAGAAGGCTGGAGGCAGTGGAGATGTCATGTCTGAGGGCAATGTGTGGTGTGAATATAATGCAGAGAATTCGTAGTTTGGAAGTTAGGAGGAGGTGCGGGATTACCAAAACTGTTGTCCAGAGGGCTGAGGAAGGGTTGTTGAGGTGGTTCGGACATGTAGAGAGAATGGAGCGAAACAGAATGACTTCAAGAGTGTATCAGTCTGTAGTGGAAGGAAGGCGGGGTAGGGGTCGGCCTAGGAAGGGTTGGAGGGAGGGGGTAAAGGAGGTTTTGTGTGCGAGGGGCTTGGACTTCCAGCAGGCATGCTTGAGCGTGTTTGATAGGAGTGAATGGAGACAAATGGTTTTTAATACTTGACGTGCTGTTGGAGTGTGAGCAAAGTAACATTTATGAAGGGATTCAGGGAAACCGGCAGGCCGGACTTGAGTCCTGGAGATGGGAAGTACAGTGCCTGCACTCTGAAGGAGGGGTGTTAATGTTGCAGTTTAAAAACTGTAGTGTAAAGCACCCTTCTGGCAAGACAGTGATGGAGTGAATGATGGTGAAAGTTTTTCTTTTTCGGGCCACCCTGCCTTGGTGGGAATCGGCCGGTGTGATAATAAAAAAAAAAAAAATATATATGAGAGAGAGAGAGAGAGAGGTAAAAGAATAACATATTCATTATAGTAGGCTAACTGGCCCGTGTAGTGGTAGTAGCAGTAGTTGCATTAGTAACAACGGTATTAGTTGTAAGTGCTTCATTTTAGCTGACATGTCGGTAATTCTGCCAGCATTATTACATGTTGTATATTGTTTAGAAAACCGACGAGTTGAATTAGCAGGAATAATTCATGTGTGATGAAATCCATAGGAATTGTCCATTATTCTTGGCTACTCTAGTAAGCTTGCTGTTAGTCAGTATGTGAGTTAGATGTATACACTGATGACAGAATCAAGTAGCCAAGTTAACTGTCATAAGTTAACGTGAATGCTGTTAAGATAGCACGCAGTACAGTCTGTAATACAGAAGCCCAGTTGTTAATTTGCTGTAATTCTTATCTTGGGAGGCAATAATGATAGTAGACGCAACCCTTCGAGTATACTCGCAACTGCGTAAAATATAATATGCGGGTGAACTAATCATCTTCTAAAAAAATGATACAACCTTATGATTTTTCTCAAATCCATCAGTGATATCTTCTTAGTGACTGTTAAGAAAGAGATTGCTTAAGAAACGGAACAACACAGTTCTGTTTTTTGTTGTTGGTCTTAATTTAGTAAGCTTTGGTATATCTACAGCCTGAGAATACTAATTTTTATAAGTTAGATTGTGGGAGAAAAGTCCGTCCATATTTCCCTATCACATTCCCTTCACATCTAAAAGATGAGGGAAGACGTACGCACAATTCTGCTTGGGGAACTTTGTAATATTCGTCAGGACGAGTCGCTGTGGGTTCCAAACTGGTGCTGCATATTCCATTATGGGCTTAACGTTCACAGTAATCTCTCGATGACTCGTACCGCACCTGCTTCTCGGGGGAAGGGAAATCACACTTATTCCTCCTTGGGGAAGAATGGGTAGTCATACTTATTCTTGGGAGGACAGGAAAAAATTCACTAACCATTATTTTACTTCTTTCTCTCATCGTTATTACTGTTTCTCATATTTATTTATTTATATAATTATTTTACTATCTTTTTTTTTTACCATTACATCTCTTCTCTCTTTCAGTTTTCTTCTCTACTATTCTCGTACCAGTCTAGCTTCAGATATTTTTCATTAATTCATACTGAAGTGTTCCTCCAGGAAAACTCCTTTCTCAGTTCCTGAAGCCTTCCTCTGTTCTTTATTCAGTCTCATTTTACCATCTTCTCGTTTTGATCTCCTTCCGCTCTTCCCCATCTCTACATCCCTTGTGAATATGATAATGGCATACAATAACAACAAGCAGGTAATCAACAAGACACATGTCCAACAGTTAAGTATCTTTAATCCTAAACATTTTGGATTAAAGATACTTAACTGTTAAATAACAAAAAGGCACAATACCGTGACTGGAACGATACACAAATAACCCGCACATAAAAGACCGAAACGTCGTCGTAAGCTTCTCTCTTTTATGTGCGGGTTATTTGTGTATACTTAACTGTTTCTCGTGTGTTTTACATATGTAAACCCCTTCCACTCTTCCTCGTTTTTAGTCTCTTTCACATATCTATTACCTTCCGTCCTCCCTTTTCTTTCCACCTTTCACCATCCCTATCCTATTCTACTATTCCTTTCCTCTCCTCCGCATTTCTATCCCCTTCCACCCTTCTATTTCCTTGGGTACCTCCCTCTCCCGAGTCGTAAATTACCGCGGGGTGCGTGTAATAATCCTCTGTTTTGACATTTGGTCTGCGACACCTGGTAAACAGATCACAGTCCTGAATATCCGACACCCATAAACCCTTCTTATCTTCAATTCATCCCTTTTTTGGGGGGTGGGCATCGATAAAGCTCAAACTACAACGTATAGTCGGGACTAATTTATGGATCTACCCTCAAGGTGTAAAGAAAAAAATAATTTCCTAGCAAACTTTACAATGCTGCAAGTATCCGAAAGTCTTTTCTGTTTCATAAGCATTAGCGTAATCTGAAGACAGGGTTACTCGCCGACTCTTAAAAACTGCTGAGGTCAAAGGTCAGGGCACCCGCTGCTCGCATGCCGGTCTTATCAGTGTCCCCGTGAGAATCGAGGATCTAAATTGGCGAGATGGTCTTTAGAAGATTTGGTGCGAGCTTTAAGAACGGTAGCGGATCTATGGATGTGTTACTGATGGGTCCTGGCCTGACACCGGTCCAACAGGTCTACCACTGTCGGTATTATTACACCTCCTCCCTTACTGTTACTGGGAGACCACTGAGGGGTCTATTGACCTCCCACACTTCCTCTCCCTCACGCTCTACCTCTTCCTCTCCCTCGAGCTCTACCACTCGACTCACGAAATCGTAATGACATGATTGCAAACAAACCATACCACGGGCGGGGATAGAACCCGCGATCAGAGAGTATCAAAACTCCAGACCGTCGCATTAGCCACTGGACCAGCTAGCCACAAAAAGATTCATCCAAGTAGGTATATTTCTACACCATAGGAAGATTAGCATAGGCACCACTGTGACCACTTCCTATCCCGCAAAGACTGAGAGACATCTGCTGGTTCAGCAAAAAGGTATCATGAATGATCATCAAAACTCATTAATGCCCAACCAAGAGGGCAAGCGCTGCTATGTTGTTCTCGAGAAAGAGTAACTATGAACACACTGTTGACGACGAGGAATACTCAAGATCACAACAGTGACCGCGGGTTATGGACACATTGGTAACCATGGGTCTTGAACACAGTGGTAAACAATAACATTGGTAACCATGGGTCTTGAACACAGTGGTAAACAATAACATTGGTAACCATGGGTCTTGAACACAGTGGTAAACAATAACATTGGTAACCATGGGTCTTGAACACAGTGGTAAACAATAACACTATATATGATCATATGGTACACGAAATATAAACACAATATCCAGTCGTGACTTACACTGCAATGTCGAAATATAATTCTAATAAATTAAAAAGAGACCAACTATTTAAAAAAAGTCCTTATTTATAAATAAACAATAATAAATTATCAAATAACAAATTAAAATTAAATACGATAATAATAAGTACATACAATAACAATAAGGTGATCGGGACGACCCTACCTGGAGTCTACCTGGAGTCTACCTGGAGTCTACCTGGAGTCTACCTGGAGTCTACCTGGTGTCTAACTGGAAACTACCTGGAGTCTATCTGGAGTCTACCTGGAGTCTACCTGGAGTCTACCTGGAGTCTACCTGGAGTCTACCTGGAGTCTACCTGGAGTCTACCTGGAGTCTACCTGGTGTCTACCTGGTTACTATCTCGTGTCCACCTAGAGTCTATCTTGTGCCTACCTGGCGTTTACCTGGTGTCTACCTGGAGTCTACCTGGAGTCTACCTGGAGTCTACCTGGTGTCTACCTGGAGTCTACCTGGAGTCTACCTGGAGTCTACCTGGAGTCTACCTGGAGTCTACCTGGAGTCTACCTGGAGTCTATCTGGAGTCTACCTGGAGTCTACCTGGAGTCTACCTGGTGTCTACCTGGAGTCTACCTGGAGTCTACCTGGAGTCTACCTGGAGTCTACCTGGTGTCTACCTGGAAACTACCTGGAGTCTATCTGGAGTCTACCTGGAGTCTACCTGGTGTCTACCTGGAGTCTACCTGGAGTCTACCTGGAATTTACTTGGAGGGTATTCCGTGGATTAACGCCCCCGCGGCCCGGTCCATGACCAGGCCTCCTGGTGGATTAGGGCCTGATCAAGGAGGCTGTTACTGCTGGCCGCACATAGTCCAACGTACGAACCATAGCCAGGCAGATCCGCCACTGACTTTAGGTGCCGGATCAGCTCTTGAAGACAACCAGGGGTCTATTGGTAAGTCCCCTTATGGCTGGTGGGAGGCTGTTGAACAGTCTTGGGCCCCGGACACTTATTGTGTTTTCTTTTAGTGTACCAGTGGCGCCCCTACTTTTCACTTGGGGTATGTTGCATCGCCTGCCAAGTCTTTTAACGTCGAAGGGAGTAATTTCTGTGTGCAGATTAGGGATCAGTCCCTCCAGGATCTTCCATGTGTAGATTATGATGTATCTCTTTCGCCTGCGCTCCACTGAGTACAAGTCAAGCGCTTACAAGCGTTCCCAGTAGTTAAGGTGTTTGATAGAACTTATATGTGTATTAAAGGTTCTCTGTGTATTCTCTAGATCAAGTCAACATTCAGGATTATTAAACTCTAGAATAATCGCTGAAGAATGAGGTCAGCGGACCAATGTCTTGACTAATGTCTTGTCAAAATTCGTCGTTTTTACATATAATATATCACTGGGGAGTAAGTTCACGGCTGTCACGGCAGCAGAGAGTAGTTTCTTACATATGGCTGCAACAAACAGTAGTTTCTTCCCTGTCGCGGCAGTAACAGACAACTCCTTAACGGTCGCAGTAGCAGAAAGCAGCGTGTTACCTGTTGCGGTAACAGAAGGTTTCTGCTTCAACACGGCGCCGCCAGTTGAAAGCAACTTCTTCCCCACTAAAGAAGTAAAAATCATTTCTTGAGATTGTTGTGGCGGAATTCAAGCTGCTGACCAGGACGGCACCAGAAAGCAGCCTGCCACCTCTTACAACTGCTACTAATGCTTTTTTACTTGCCACATAAGCAGATAGCAGTATCTCGTCCATTGCTGCAGTAGGAAATAGCTTCTTGTCTATAGTGGAAGTAGAAAGCAGCTGCAGAATCATAGAAATGTTCGTTACCCATCACTGCGGCGGAACTTAGCTTGTTACATACAGAAAACACCTTGGACAACTTTTTCAAGTGAGAATTTATGGATTTGAGAGGACCTACTCTCTCAGTGATTACGTTCTTTCTTCTGCTAGTGGGCTGCGCCTCACCTCTTGAGAGTATATAAGTCTCCATTCTGTTGCTTTAACTTCATGACGGGTCATCGCAAGATTAAGACCCGTGCCGGGACTCCGGTCTTGGTGAACATTGTACATGCTTTAACCTCACACTGTTCCAGTCTATGGAGCGAAACTCTTCTCCAGGCTGAGGGACTGACTACCTCAAAACTACCTCTTCAAGAGTGATGGACTGATGATATCGTCTTTACATCTCTACTACATCTGCTAACTCTTCTGTACTCGACTAAAGAAGCCTAATGTGTAGGCAAAACGTTTCGGAATAAAGATACCTAACTGTTGCACATATGTCTTACTTATCATCCTTTACGGCTATTGTTGTTCAGAAGATGTGACTGAACTTCAGGAGAATTTAGACACACTCATGTCGTGGTCAGAAAAGTGGCAGATGCAGCTCAATGTAGAGAAAAGCAAAGTTTTGAAGCTTGGGAATGTCCATAACCCTAGCGCTTATAAACTAAATAATGTAGAACTTAGCTATACAGAATACAAAACGATTTGGGGCTTATGGTAAGCAGAAGTCTGAAACCAAGACAGTAATGAAATTTAAGACACTTGTGCATCACCTGGTTATATTTATTGTAGACGTTTCGCCATCCAGTGGCTTTATCAATACAGATTCTTGGACATAATTAGACACAGCTGCTGCACAAGTGTCTTAAATTTCATCTTGTCGGTATTGTATACCTGTCTTGCACAACTTGTCAGACACTGCAACATCATGGAATCTTGGTTCAGGGGACATCTACATGACCTTCTTCACGGCTTCTACAACTAACCCATCAATTTGGGAAGGACCTACTTCCACTGGGGAATCCGCCTACCAGTGACTATGCCCTCGTCTGCTACACGTCCCTATTCACTGACGCCTATATAAGCGCCAGTCTCCTTACCTGTGCTTCAGAATCTCTACAACCACGGTGCTGTAAACACCACATCCAAGGCTGAGGGACTGATTACCTCATCTTTTGTATTGGTAAAGCCACTGGATGGCGAAACGTCTACAATAAAGATAACCAGATGTTGCACAAGTGTCTTAAATTTCATCTTGTCGGTATTGTATACCTGTCTTGCACAAGGCAGTAATGCCAAAGCCTACGTAATAAGGTAAGCAGATTATTGGGATTTATATCAAAAATTATTAGCAACAGAAGTCCAGCGGTTCTACTACACTGGAGGAGATAATAACTAGAACAGAGTATACCACTGACTCCGGCCATACAATAGAGCGGAAAAATAATGTAAGGGACCTGGGAGTAGTAATGTCTGAGGATCTCACTTTCAAGGATCACAACAGTGCCACGATCGCACGTGCAAAGAAAATGATAGGATGGATAATGAGAACTTTCAAAACAAGAGATGCCAAGCCCATGATGATCCTTTTCAAATCACTTGTTCTCTCTAGGCTGGAATACTGCTGTACATTAACATCTCCATTCAAAGCAGGTGAAATCGCAGATCTAGAGAGTGTACAGAGATCCTTTACTGCACGTATAAGTTCTGTCAAGCACCTTAACTACTGGGAACGCTTGGAAGCACTTGACTTGTACTCATTGGAACGCAGGAGGGAGAGATATATCATAATCTACACTTGGAAAATCATGGAAGGAATGGTCCCAAATCTGCACACAGAAATCACTCCCTACGAAAGTAAAAGACTGGGCAGGCGATGCAAAATGCCCCCAATAAAAAGTAGGGGCGACATTGGTACACTAAGGGAAAACACCATAAGTGTCCGGGGCCCAAAACTGTTCAACAGCCTCCCATCAAGCATTAGGGGAATTGCCAATAAACTCCTGGCTGCCTTCAAGAGAGAGCTGGACAGATACCTAAAGTCAGTGCCGGATCAGCCGGGCTGTGGCTCGTACGTTGGACTGCGTGCGGCCAGCAGTAACAGCCTAGTTGATCAGGCCCTGATCCATCGGGAGGCCCGGTCATGGACCGGGCCGCGGGGGCGTTGATCCCCGGAATAACCTCCAGGTAACCTCCAGGTAATCATTAGTATAGCGTCACTTAGATTATGCACCCCAGTTCTGGTCTCCATATTACAGAAAACATTCAGCGAAATGAATATACAAATGGTATACAATACTAATAGATTGATAAGTCACATGTGCAACGATAGGTATCTTTATTCCGAAACGTTTCGTCTACACAGTAGGCTTCTTCAGTCGAATACAGAAAAGTGAATATGAAAATGGCATGCAATACCGAAAATGGTATTGTATACTATTTTCATATTCACTGTCACCCTTGAAGAAGTAGTTTTGAGGTGGTCAGTCCCTCAGCCTGGAGAAAAGTTTTACTCCATGGTCTGGAACAATGTGAAGTTGAAGCATGTATAATGTTCGCCAAGACCGTAGTCCTGGCACGGGTCTCAATCTTGCGATGACCCGCAAGTATGGAGACTTATATACTGTCAAAAGGTGAGGTGCAGCACACTAGTAGAAGAAAGAATGTGATGTACAACAATGGTATACAATACTGACAAGATGAAAACTGAGACACATGTGCAACATCTGGGTATCTTTATTGCAGATGTTTTGCCATCCAGTGGCTTTATCAATACAGATTCTAGGACATAATTTGAAGACAGTAGAACTATATGCAAAAGATGAGGTGATCAGTCCCTCAGCCTTGGAGTTGGTGTGTAGAGCACCGTAGTCGTGAAGATTCTGGAGCAGAGGCAAGGAGACTGGCGCTTATATACTAAACGCCCGTCCCAATCCACCTGGAGTTAATATATAAGCGCCAGTCTCCTTGCCTCTGCTCCAGAATCTTCACGACTACGGTGCTCTACACACCAACTCCAAGGCTGAGGGACTGATCACCTCATCTTTTGCATATAGTTCTACTGTCTTCAAATTATGTCCTAGAATCTGTATTGATAAAGCCACTGGATGGCAAAACATCTGCAATAAAGATACCCAGATGTTGCACATGTGTCTCAGTTTTCATCAAAGAATGTAATCATTGAGAGGGCATGTCCTTGTCAAATCCATCCAAGTAAAATTTACACCAGAGGAGCACAAGGACAGCTATTTACCATTTCTCGACGTTCTCCTACTCACTGGCGAAAACAGACTTTCTTTTAAAGTCTACCGTAAACCTATTTACAAGAACGATCTTCTACATTTCTTCTCTCACAGTGACACCAGAACTAAAAGAGGGCTTACTGAATTTCCAGACCGCAGTTCCTCGAGGAAGAATGCACGTACATCAAACATTCTTTTAGTTCGCTAACTTCCCCCTACACTTCATACGTGATTGCGGGAAACGTGCGACACGAATCCTCAACAAAACCAACACTAATCAAATTGTAACTAACCTTTCAAAAATTTTTGATAGAAAGCTAGCTAAAATATCCACCAGTTCATCATCTACAAACAGAAACCTGGTACAAAAACCTAAGAATGACTGGCACGAGTGCACCAGTATACACTATGCCATGTGGGGTGTGGCAAAGTATATGCGGAGGAAACAGCCAGATCTCTGGAAGTTAGGATCAGGGAATACAATAACGTTTGCAACAGTGATGATCGTAAAAACGCGTGTGTTCAACATAGGGACGATGTTGGACACCTCATGAAATTCATTGAGGCTGAACTAGTTATTAAGGAAGACAATTTAAGACGGTGAGAGTGCATAGAAACTGCGCTAATTACTGTCAGTAACACTGTCCATCAAATGTTAGAAAATTACACTATTTCCAAATTCCTAATCAGCAGGATATTGCCTATTCTGGATACCTCCAACAAGATATAAACAAAGTTTTCCAGTGGGCAACGGTAAACAATATGATGTTCAATGAGGACAAATTCCAACTACTCCGTTATGGAAAACTGGAGGAGATAATAACTAGAACAGAGTATACTACAGACTCTGGCCATACAATAGAGCGGATAAATAATGTAAGGGACCTGGGAGTAGTAATGTCTGAGGATATCACTTTCAAGGATCACAACAGTGCCACGATCGCACTTTCAAGGATCACAACAGTGCCACGATCGCACGTGAAAAGAAAATGATAGGATGGATAATGAGAACGTTCAAAACGAGAGATGCCAAGCCAATGATAATCCTTTTCAAATCACTTGTTCTCTCTAGGCTGGAATACTGCTGTACATTAACATATCCATTCAAAGCAGGAGTGTACAGAGATCCTTTACTGCACGTATAAGCTCTATCAAGCACCTTAACTACTGGGAACGCTTGGAAGCACTTGATTTGTACTCGTTGGAACGCAGGAGGGAGAGATATATCATAATCTACACTTGGAAAATCTTGGAAGGAATAGTCCCAAATTTGCACACAGAAATCACTCCCTACGAAAGTAAAAGACTGGGCAGGCGATGCAAAATGCCCCCAATAAAAAGTAGGGGCGCCATTGATACACTAAGGGAAAACACCATAAGTGTCCGGGGCCCAAGACTGTTCAACAGCCTCCCATCAAGCATTAGGGGAATTGCCAATAAGCCCCTGGCTGCCTTCAAGAGAGAGCTGGACAGATACCTAAAGTCAGTGCCGGATCAGCCGGGCTGTGGCTCTTACGTTGGACTGCGTGCGGTCAGCAGTAACAGCCTAGTTGATCAGGCCCTGATCCATCGGGAGGCCTGGTCATGGACCGGGCCGCGGGGACGTTGATCCCCGGAATAACCTCCAGGTAACCTCCAGGTACCGCTCTAACATGTTGACAGATCCTTCTCAAACCCAACCCGTTTCACCACAATTACTACCACTGTCACTACTACTACTACTGCTACTACTACTACTGCTACTACTACTACTACTACTACTACTACTACTACTACTACTATCACTGCTACTGCTACCCACGCAACATTCCACCTGACTCCTCCCACTATATATACTCATTTTCTTAGTTATATCTTCGGAATGGACACATTCAACAAGCGCCAAAACATCCACTTTTAGGGTAGTTTTACTGCTAAAGGCCCTGGACGGCTTGTTAATGTTGAGAGAAGGATGAACATTGACAAATGCAAAGCAATCCTGGTAACTCATTTGCTTCCCATTGTGGATAGAGAGTTTTCTGATGAAGAAGGCATTTTCCTGCAGGTATTAATGGTATTAATGGTATCGGCTTGACAAAGCTCCTGGTGAGCGAAATATAACCACACTAAATGTCTTATTAGTTACACATGTGTCCATTTGCTTAATACACATTGGGATACACGACTATTACCTCTCCAATTAACAAACATTATTCCTCTAACAAAAATGTAATACCTTGCCAGTAAACGGATAATATTTTTTCTTATAAAAGTGGAATATTCCCGAAATAGCCGAGTATTACTCATACAATAAATACGCATCACTCAATTAGTCATTCATCGCCACATAAGCAACAGACAAGACACAGCAAGAGAATTTCCTGAGCCTCCCCAGTGCTCGGGCTTTGGTCCTAAGTTGGAGTGTAGCTCCAAAAGAACCACATCAATAAATAACAAAAAGGCACAATACCGTGACTGGAACGATTCACAAATAACCCGCACATAAAAGAGAGAAGCTTACGACGACGTTTCGGTCCGACTTGGACCATTGACAAAGTCACTGCTCTACCGTAGCTGCCACGCCCTTCGATCTCCGGGGAAGAGGGAGTTGGGAGGGGGGGGGAGAAGTAAGTGGCAGCACAGCTGTGAGTTTGGACATACTTACACCAGGGAAGATCGTCGAATTTAGACACCAAGACATCGAAGAAGACATCTAAATTAGCTAACTGCTACTCAACTAAAGAAGTTCCTAGTTTCTCCCTGCGAGCCCCGTGAGAGAGGGGACTGTTACTAGGATCTGGGACAAAAAGTGTCCCAGAAGTTGAAGAGGATCACCTTTTCCAGAGGCAGGACATGATGATTGTCACGACACTCCCCCAGTGGGGAACCAAAGCCAGGTCATCTCATGGAAAAGACCCGGTCTGGGACCATACCGGCGAGCTACTTACATCTCGAACTCCGCTAGTAAATGTGTTATTCCTCTAGTGAGTGAATTCTTCTCCAATAAACGGTAATTTCATAAGTATTTCGCAAACATTTCTCAGGTATTACACATGTACTACTCATGTATTCTATATTTATTATTAATGTCTTTCTTCTTCTTTCAGCGCACCGGCAGTATCCCACCGAGGCGGGGTGACCCAAAAAGAAAAAGAAAAGTTTCTCTTTTTAACTTTAGTAATGTATACAGGAGAAGGAGTTACAAGCCCCTTGCTCCCGGTATTTTAGTCGCCTCTTACGACAAGCATGGCTTACGATGAAGACGAATACGTCAGTCATCCACTCGTCAGTACTGCACTCAGGTATTGCACTCAGGTGTTGCACTCAGGTGTTGCGGCACCCTGGAGGTCCTGGTGAAGGGTGAAACACTACTTGAGAGTGACAGGGGCAGCGGGTAGGCGCGTGCCGTCACTCCCCCCTCCTCTACCCAACCTTTTAGTCCCGAGACCAAACAACAGCCTTAATGTCGTTACCAGCACTCAAACACTTTCCTGTTGGACGTCAGTCTAAGAAATGGCAGGCTGACTGGCTGGCTGGTAGGCTGGTTGGCTAGTAGGCTGACTGGCTGGGTGGTAGGCTGGTTGGTTGGTTGGTTCGTTGGCTGGCTGACTGTCTGGCTGGCTGGCTGGCTGGCTGGCTGGCTGGCTGGCTGGTTGGCTGGTTGGTAGGTTGGGCGACTGTGTTGCTCTGGCTGGCTTGTTACTCGGTATATCAACAATATTATATTCCGAAAAGTATGTTAATAAAACTCAGTAAGCGGTTTATGGCATTTTATTGAGGAGTCGTTTCGCCCACCAGAGACTTTTGTCAATTCTAAGTTGATGAAGTTCCTTGAGGGCGAAACGTCTTTTCAATAAAATGCCATACACCTCATATTATGTCTTATTAACTTACTGTTGCTCTCTCTGTCTCTCTCTCTCTGTCTCTGTCTTTCTCTGTCTCTCTGTCTCTGTCTCTCTCTCTGTCTCTGTCTCCCTCTGTCTCTCTGTCTCTGTCTCTCTGATGATCATCAGAGTGGAAATCAATAGTGTAACGAAAGGTTATTCATACTGAGGAATCGTCACATTAAGGTAAATTAGCGGTAAATCTGGAGAGCTGTCGTAAGTGGCGAGAGGAAGTGGTGGCAGCGACCGATTATGCCAACTAATAGCAGAGGAACCCAAGTGAGGGGGGAAGAGGAAGTGTTGGTAGCGGTGGTGGTGAGGGGGGACTGACGGAGATGAACTCACATACACTCTGACAAACATACTTTTTGCGCTCTTGAACAATGTACAACACACTCTTACTAATGTGTTAAGTGGATCTCCCAAATCAATATTTCTCTTTGTTTTTGAGCTTTGACTTCCTGTTACTCGCAGAGGAATATAGAGAGATTTTACTTTAGATTTAGAAACCTCGAATGTGACGACATTTTGATGTGTTTGGTGGCACTGGGAGGCCTTTGGGGTGGGGGTGGGGGTTGCGGTGAGCGAGGGGCGGCCAAGATGCCCACAGACCGCAGCAGACAGTGAAACACACTCAGGCCTCGGGCCCACACACACACACACACACACACACACACACACACACACACACACACACACACACACACACACTTAATTAAGCCTCCTGCCTATACGCACTCAGACCCATACACACTGAGGCTTCCTACCCATGCACACTCTGGCCTCCTGTCTATACAAACTCAGATTCAGACTCTGTAAGGAATCCTGTCCTTAGCACACCTAGGTGTATATAAGCTTTTGCTTATATACATTCAGATTCAAACACTCAGGCCTCAGACATACACACACTCAGGCTTCCTGTCCAAACACACTCTGGCCTCCTGCCCATACACTCTCAGGCCAATATATACTCATACCTCCTGCCCAGACACACTCATGTCTCCAATGCCTCCGTTGTGGCAGGTCCTGAGCTTCCCTGGTTGAGTTATTGTCAAATATGTCACACTGTTTATGTAACAGGCACCTGGAGCACTAGAGAGAGAGAGAGAGAGAGAGAGAGAGAGAGAGAGAGAGAGAGAGAGAGAGAGAGAGAGAGAGAGAGAGAGAGAGAGAGAGAGAGAGAGAGAGAGAGAGAGAGAGAGAGAGCGGAGGGAGAGAGGGAAGGAGAGAGATACTTGTTTATTAGAGATATATCATAATCTACACTTGGAAAGTCTTGGAAGGAATGGTCCCAAATCTGCACACAGAAATCACTCCGTACGAAAGTAAAAGACTGGGCAGGCGATGCAAAATGCCCCCAATAAAAAGTAGGGGCGCCATTGGTACACTAAGGGAAAACACCATAAGTGTCCGGGACCCAAGACTGTTCAACAGCCTCCCATCAAACATTAGGAGAATTACCAATAAGCCCCTGGCTGCCTTCAAGAGAGAGCTGAACAGATACCTAAAGTCAGTGCCGGATCAGCCGGGCTGTGGCTCGTACGTTGGACTGCGTGCGGCCAGCAGTAACATCCTAGTTGATCAGGCCCTGATCCATCGGGAGGCCTGGTCATGGACTGGGCCGCGGGGGCGTTGATCTCCGGAATAACCTCCAGGTAACCAGATATTAGAGGGTAAAATACTCATTTATTTAGAGAATAATACTAGCAGGTTAGACGAGTGATACTCGCTAGTTAGAGGGGTAATATTCATTGGCGGAATAACAATCGTTTATTTGAGTAATACCTGTTTATGATATGACACTGAGCTTGACTCCATAATTATTACTGACTCTCTGTCGTCAGCGAGGACACGTGACTCACATAATGACTAACAACATACTCATTTCAGAAGCCATAAATAGTCAAAAAATAAAAGCATTTTTTTTGTCATACACTCCATCACACATTGAATTACTCCTTCATGATAAGTTAACAAGTTAGCCCATGAAAGTACCCTGAAGGAATATGTATAACTTTGGAATATTTGTGTCCACCAGTAGGAATAATAATGAAAATAAAATTGAAAGGAATTCAATCAGAAACCCGAGCAGATCTGTCACTGTGGTAACATGAACGTAGATACAATGTCCATGGAGTAACTTGGTGATGGTGTAACCAGGCTTCGGCTTGGTTACAAGTGTCTCTGGCAGTTTGGCAGATACACAGATGATGTGTGTAATGCCTGCACA
>NC_091300.1:28910092-28912592 GCF_038502225.1 Cherax quadricarinatus | reverse complement strand
GACACGGGGGTCGTCCTACAGTTACTAAAAACAACAGACATAGCCCCACTCCACAAAGGGGGCAGTAAAGCAACAGCAAAGAACTACAGACCAATAGCACTAACATCCCATATCATAAAAATCTTTGAAAGGGTCCTAAGAAGCAAGATCACCACCCATCTAGAAACCCATCAGTTACACAACCCAGGGCAACATGGGTTTAGAACAGGTCGCTCCTGTCTGTCTCAACTATTGGATTACTACGACAAGGTCCTAAATGCACTAGAAGACAAAAAGAATGCAGATGTAATATATACAGACTTTGCAAAAGCCTTCGACAAGTGTGACCATGGTGTAATAGCGCACAAAATGCGTGCTAAAGGAATAACAGGAAAAGTCGGTCGATGGATCTATAATTTCCTCACTAACAGAACACAGAGAGTAGTCGTCAACAGAGTAAAGTCCGAGGCAGCTACGGTGAAAAGCTCTGTTCCACAAGGCACAGTACTCGCTCCCATCTTGTTCCTCATCCTCATATCCGACATAGACAAGGATGTCAGCCACAGCACCGTGTCTTCCTTTGCAGATGACACTCGAATCTGCATGACAGTGTCTTCCATTGCAGACACTGCAAGGCTCCAGGCGGACATCAACCAAATCTTTCAGTGGGCTGCAGAAAACAATATGAAGTTCAACGATGAGAAATTTCAATTACTCAGATATGGTAAACATGAGGAAATTAAATCTTCATCAGAGTACAAAACAAATTCTGGCCACAAAAGAGCGAAACACCAACGTCAAAGACCTGGGAGTGATCATGTCGGAGGATCTCACCTTCAAAGACCATAACATTGTATCAATCGCATCTGCTAGAAAAATGACAGGATGGATAATGAGAACCTTCAAAACTAGGGAGGCCAAGCCCATGATGACACTCTTCAGGTCACTTGTTCTATCTAGGCTGGAATATTGCTGCACACTAACAGCACCTTTCAAGGCAGGTGAAATTGCCGACCTAGAAAATGTACAGAGAACTGTCACGGCGCGCATAATGGAGATAAAACACCTCAATTACTGGGAGCGCTTGAGGTTCCTAAACCTGTATTCCCTGGAACGCAGGAGGGAGAGATACATGATTATATACACCTGGAAAATCCTAGAGGGACTAGTACCGAACTTGCACACGAAAATCACTCACTACGAAAGCAAAAGACTTGGCAGACGATGCACCATCCCCCCAATGAAAAGCAGGGGTGTCACTAGCACGTTAAGAGACCATACAATAAGTGTCAGGGGCCCGAGACTGTTCAACTGCCTCCCAGCACACATAAGGGGGATTACCAACAGACCCCTGGCAGTCTTCAAGCTGGCACTGGACAAGCACCTAAAGTCAGTTCCTGATCAGCCGGGCTGTGGCTCGTACGTTGGTTTGCGTGCAGCCAGCAGCAACAGCCTGGTTGATCAGGCTCTGATCCACCAGGAGGCCTGGTCACAGACCGGGCCGCGGGGGCGTTGACCCCCGGAACTCTCTCCAAGTAAACTCCAGGTAAAGGGTAACAAGAATAACAAAAAAGCAAGTATGAGCCCTTGGTTCACCCAAAGGTACAGGGAGGCCAAAACCAAGTGTGCTAGAGAATGGAAGAAGTATAGAAGGCAAAGGACCCAGGAGAATAATGAGAACAGTCATAGAGCCAGAAATGCACAGGTAAGAAAGAAGGCCCAAAGACAACACGAGAATGACATAGCAGCGATAGCCAAATCTGACCGAAAGCTGTCACTTACCAGGTAATCAGGCTGAGGAAGGAAGGAGGGGAGGTCACAAAAAGTAAGTGAGGAGCTCAACATGAGATTCTAAGAAGTGTTCAGAAAGGAGACAGAAGGCCCTCCAAAAAGACGGAGAGGTGGGGTACACCACCAAGTGCTGGACACAGTACACACACCATCAAGTGTTAGACAATACATACAACCGAGGAAGAAGTGAAGAGGCTGCTAAGCGAGCTAGATACCTCAAAGACGATAACGCCGGATAACATCTCTCTATGGGTCCTGAGAGAGGGAGCAGAGGTGCTATGTGTACCACTAACAACAATCTTGAACACATTTATCGAAACAGGGCGACTACCTGAAGTATGGAAGACAGCAAATGTAGTCCAAATTTTAAAAAAAGGAAACAGACAAAAAACATTAAACTACAGACTAGTGTCACTGACATGTATAGTATGCAAGGTCATGGAGAAGATTATCGGAGAGTGGAGGAGCATCTAGAAAGGAATAAGATTATCAACGATAGCCGGCACGGTTTCAGAGACAGGAAATCCTGAGTCACAAACTTACTGGAGTTCTATGACAGGGTGACGGCAGTAAGACAAGAGAGAGAGGGGTGGGTAGATTGCATTTTCTTGGACTGTAAGAAGGCGTTTGACACAGTTCCACACAAGAGATTATTGCAAAAGCTGGAGGACCAGGCAGGGATAACAGGGAAGGCACTACAATGGATCAGGGAATACCTGTCAGGAAGACA
>NC_091300.1:28887592-28905092 GCF_038502225.1 Cherax quadricarinatus | reverse complement strand
GAGAATATCTGACAGGGAGGCAACAACGAGTCATGGTACGCGACGAGGTGTCAGAGTGGGCGCCTGTGACAAGCGGGGTTCCACAGGGGTCAGTCCTAGGACCTGTCCTGTTCTTGGTATATGTGAACGACATAACGGAAGGGATAGACTCAGAAGTGTCCTTGTTTGCAGATGATGTGAAGTTAATGAGAAGAATCAAATCGGACGAGGATCAGGCAGGACTACAAAGAGACCTGGACAGGCTACAAGCCTGGTCCAGCAACTGGCTCCTTGAATTTAACCCTACTAAATGCAAAGTCATAAAGATTGGGGAAGGGCAAAGAAGACCGCAGACACAATATAGTTTAGATGGCCAAAGACTGCAAACCTCACTCAAGGAAAAAGATCTGGGCGTGAGTATAACACCGAGCATATCTCCTGAGGCGCACATCAATCAGATAACTGCTGCAGCATACGGGCGCCTGGCAAACCTACGGATAGCGTTCCGATACCTCAGTAAGGATTCGTTTAAGACTCTGTATACCATCTACGTCAGGCCCATACTGGAATATGCAGCACCAGTTTGGAATCCACACCTAGTCAAGCACGTCAAGAAATTAGAGAAAGTGCAAAGGTTTGCAACAAGACTAGTCCCAGAGCTACGGGGATTGTCCTATGAAGAAAGGTTGAGGGAAATCGGCCTGACGACACTGGAGGACAGGAGGGTCAGGGGAGACATGATAACGACATATAAAATACTGCGCGGAATAGACGAGGTGGACAAAGACGGGATGTTCCAGAGATGGGACACAGACACAAGAGGTCACAATTGGAAGTTGAAGACTCAGATGAATCAAAGGGATGTTAGGAAGTATTTCTTCAGTCATAGAGTAGTCAGGCCATGGAATAGCCTAGAAAGTGATGTAGTGGAGGCAGGAACCATACATAGTTTTAAGGCGAGGTATGATAGAGCTCATGGGGCAGGGAGAGAGAGGACCTAGTAGTAATCAGCGAAGAGGCGGCCCCAGGAGCTGTGAATCGACCCCTGCAACCACAAATAGGTGAGTACAAATAGGTGAGTACACGGACTGACGACACTGGAGGACAGAAGGGTCAGGGGAGACATGATAACGACATACAAGATACTGCGGGGAATAGACAAGGTGGACAGAGATCGGATGTTCCAGAGAGGGGACACAGGGACAAGGGGTCACAACTGGAAGCTGAAGACTCAGACGAGTCACAGGGACGTTAGGAAGTATTTCTTCAGTCATAGAGTTGTCAGGAAGTGGAATAGCCTAGCAAGTGGAGTAGTGGAGGCAGGAACCATACATAGTTTTAAGAAGAGGTATGATAAAGCTCAGGAAGCAGAGAGAGAGAGAGGACCTAGTAGCGATCAGTGAAGAGGCGGGGCCAGGAGCTGAGTCTCGACCCCTGCAACAACAATTAGGTGAGTACAATTAAGTGAGTACACACACACACACACACACACACACACACATACACACACACACACACACACAAACACACACACACACACACACACACACACACACACACACACACACACACACACACACACACACACACACACACACACACACACAACACACACACACACACACACACACACAGGCAAATCTTGTATCACAAACCTCCTGGAGTTTTATGACAAGGTAACAGAAGTAAGACACGAGAGAGAGGGTTGGGTAGATTGCGTTTTCCTAGACTGCAGGAAGGCCTTTGACACAGTTCCCCACAAGAGATTAGTGCAGAAGCTGGAGGATCAGGCACACATAAAAGGAAGGGCACTGCAATGGATAAGGGAATACCTGACAGGGAGGCAGCAACGAGTCATGGTACGTGAAGAGGTATCACAGTGGGCGCCTGTTACGAGCGGGGTCCCACAGGGGTCAGTTCTAGGACCAGTGCTATTTTTGATATATGTGAACGACATGATGGAAGGAATAGACTCTGAAGTGTCCCTGTTCGCAGATGACGTGAAGTTGATGAGAAGAATTAAATCGGACGAGGATGAGGCAGGACTGCAAAGAGACCTGGAGAGGCTGGACATGTGGTCCAGTAACTGGCTCCTCGAATTCAATCCAGCCAAATGCAAAGTCATGAAGATTGGGGAGGGGCAAAGAAGACCGCAGACAGAATATAGGCTAGGTGGACAAAGACTACAGACCTCACTCAGGGAGAAAGACCTTGGGGTGACCATAACACCGAGTACATCACCGGAGGCACACATCAACCAAATAACCGCTGCAGCATACGGGCGCCTGGCAAACCTGAGAATAGCGTTCCGATACCTCAATAAGGAATCGTTCAAGACACTGTACACTGTGTATGTTAGGCCCATACTGGAGTATGCAGCACCAGTCTGGAACCCACACCTGGTCAAACACGTCAAGAAGATAGAGAAAGTACAAAGGTTTGCAACAAGGCTAGTCCCAGAGCTCAAGGGAATGTCGTACGAGGAAAGGTTAAGGGAAATCGGACTGACGACACTGGAGGACAGAAGGGTCAGGGGAGACATGATAACGACATACAAGATACTGCGGGGAATAGACAAGGTGGACAGAGATAGGATGTTCCAGAGAGGGGACACAGGGACAAGGGGTCACAACTGGAAGCTGAAGACTCAGACGAGTCACAGGGACGTTAGGAAGTATTTCTTCAGTCATAGAGTTGTCAGCAAGTGGAATAGCCTAGCAAGTGAAGTAGTGGAGGCAGGAACCATACATAGTTTTAAGAAGAGGTATGACAAAGCTCAGGAAGCAGAGAGAGAGAGGATCCAGTAGCGATCAGTGAAGAGGCGGGGCCAGGAGCTGAGTCTCGACCCCTGCAACCACAATTAGGTGAGTACAATTAGGTGAGTACACACACACACACATACACACACACACACTCACACACACAAAACACACACACACACACACACACACACACACACACACACACACACACACACACACACACACACACACACACACTCACACACACAAAACACACACACACACACACACACACACACACACACACACTCACACACACACACACATACACACACACACACATACATACATACACACACACACACATAGCTTTAAGCAGAGGTATGATAAAGCTCACGGCTCAGGGAGAGTGACCTAGTAGCGATCAGTGAAGAGGCGGGGCCAGGAGCTCGGACTCGACCCCTGCAACCTCAACTAGGTGAGTACTAGGTGAGTACACACACACACACACACACACACACACCAACAACAACATCAACTCTTCTCATTTCATCCTCATAATATCCTTGGCTCCCCTCCCCCTCCACTCCCCTCATCTTTCTCTCTCTTTCCCCTCACGCACAAACAAGGATGATAGATAGTATATGTTTACAGATATTACGGGTTGTAGCTGCAGCAAAAAGGGGATCGTAAGGAGGGAGTTAAACATACCACACGCCGTTAGGGACCAGCTGTGCGTCCCCTCCTGTTATTAATCACGATAAACAAAAAAATGACATTTAGGTCTGCAGGATGCGCACACTTAATCTCCTTCACTGCTGCAGGAGCGCTGACGAACGCTTCTGGAGGTCCAAAACAAATCGCCCGTGTAAGTGTTTATTTCACTGCCGTTTTCAAAATGCGCATAAGTTCATCTACGAGTGTTTATTCAATTATGTTTTATTAGCAATACTCGAGATCGTATCTTCGCATTTCCCTACAGACTGCCGGCCAAATTTCCAGCATCTTCCATTGGTCGGCGCCTCCAGCCTCGACCAATCACAGGCTCAGATTTAATTGAGTAGCAACCAATGGGAGCCCAGCTGAAGTTGTTATCACGCGGGCTCCAGCGACGGATGGCAACGACTTAATCTTAAAAGTGAGACCCCTAATTTAGCGAGCGAAAATTTCGCGATCGCCAACCCACCCTTATAACCTATCCCAACCTCTTTAAAAAACCCATAGACGTACACTCTTCGAACATCCCACCCCTCACAACCCACTTGCCGTACCCGCAAGCAACGTTCTAGCAAGGTGAAATAAATATCTCCTCAAAACCGGTTCCAGTGGCAAATTGGCTGTTCATATTCCTCAGCCGGCTTCATAACGGCGATTCTGACAATAATTGCGATATCATGCACGAGAAAATAAAGTGGGGAGCGCGGCAGATAAGCTGACAATCTGGGGGAGCCATTTAGAGGCAATTTATGGAAGCAATTTGGCCTATAACAACCATTAGCTGGGAGACGGGAGGACGGGGTATTAAGGCAAGACGGATCGTGGGGGGTTTAGCTACTGGGCCGGGGAAAGGAGGAAGGAGCTAATTGTGGGAGAGGGAGAAGGAAGGGAGCTACAGGAAGAAGGAAGCTACAACAGAAGAAAGAGATCTGCATGAAGGAGGGAGTGGCAAGAAAAGAGAGCTGCATATAGGCTGCATACAAGAAGGGGACTAAATGAAGGAAGGAAGCTGAAAGATAGAAGGAAAAAGGCCGCAATAGAGGAAGAAGGAAGTTGTGGTAGAGAAGGAGGATGCAAATAGAGAAAGGAAGAAGGTTGCAATAGAGAAGAAAACTGCATTAGAGAAGGATATTTCTTTGTTTCGTCAGATTAAGAGGCTGCAATAGAGAAAGAGTTGTTTCTTCAGGTGCTATTAAAAATATATGGCCTTCCAGTTGTTGTTAGTGTTGATGAATGAGTTGATCCTTAAGGTGTTGTGTAGGCGAATGAGTAGGTCCTTCAGGTGTTGTGTTGACGAAGGATCTGGTCGTTTCGGTGTTGTGTTGGCGAAGAAGCTGGTCTTTCAGACGTTGGTATACAACGATTTATATTTTTAAGATTGTAGTCACTGTTCCTGGTCCCACCACTACAACCACTACCCATCACTGCTTTTGGTTCCTGGTCTGGTGCGCTGTATTATTTACATTACTGTTTACGGAGTGTACTTCTCGGCTCATTACGTTTTCCTGAAGCTGAAGAAAAAGCTCCTGATAACCCTCTGGTTAATATATATATATATATATATATATATATATATATATATATATATATATATATATATATATATATATATATATATATATATATATATATATATATATACATATATATATACATATATATATATATATATATATATATATATATATATATATATATATATATATATATATATATATATATATATATATATATATATATGTATATACATTTTTTATCTGAGTCCCTCTTCCTCGACCCCATGTTCACGCATTAAAGAGAGTTTTCCATCCACGCTGTACAGTGTATAATAACAAACTTGTACGGATCAATCATCTCTTCCCAGGTTCCTTTTCCAAGGAGGTTGAGTGCTTTTATTTTAACCCTTCTACTGCTGGACTAGTCTAGGTGTGTACCTTTGAAATTTTTACGAAATATGACTCTACTTTGTCGCATCTCCAAGCTGGCATTTATTTGCGTAGGGATTCTTAATTGATTATTTGTTAAGGTCCTTGAAGACAATTCTTATATTTAGTGTCTTGCCATGTGTTACTGATGTCATGCATGCGGCTCATGTGTAGCTCTGGGAATATACTCGGCGTAATAGTCACTCTCAGATCCTCCTTTCGTGGTATCACTGCGTATCGTCTCCGGTCTCTGTTCGTCTCTTAGTTTCATTACCTTTAATTTGGTTGCGTGAGCAACCTTATAATGGTAGTCGTCCTGTCGCTTGTCTCTGTCCACTTTTTCCTGCAGCTCATTGTTCACATCGACGGCGCGCGTCAGTAATCGATAAAGTTGTTGGCTTTTCAATTAAAGTTGATATTAGTCTCGACTTTGTACATGGTTGACCATTCAGACACTATTGGCATTAGCTTTTGAGATGTCGATGGTATTAGCTCTCAGGAGGTGATGGTGTTATCTCTCTAAGTGTTTTTCAGGAACTGTTAATATTGGCTCTCTAGGAACTGTTGATATTGGCTCTCTGGGAACTGTTCGTATTGGATCTCCAGCTATTATTGGTTCTTTCCTTGACCTCTGTGTTGCTGCTGTTAAGTAGGCCTTTTAAAATGCCTTTACCTCAGCAAGGCGACCACTTCCCTTCTTCCCCCCCCCCCACCACCACTTCTGAAACCACCAATCCCACTCCGACACCACAGCATTACACACGTAGGGTCCTTTAAACGGAGCCTCCACCTCCAGCATACCTGGGACGAAAACAAGGATGTTGAACTAAGGCTTTGTACCCTGTACTGTGCTGCGACACATGAGATACAGACAGACCAGACTTTCATGACGACCGTATACAGACCTCAGACGATAATAATAGTAATAGTAATAGTAATAATAATAATAATAATAATAATAATAATAATAATAATAATTAAGGATCAATATTATAATAGTAATGCATTTTAAAATAAAAATAATGCAATAATGATTATATAATTCTCTAACATGCTGGCTGTCTCCCACTATGGCGGGGTGAACCAAAAATTTAGTTTAGCATTATTATGCACCCCATACCCTTCCTCGTGGATGGTAGTCAAAGGAGTACATAGGTACATGATGGGTCCAGAGACAGGACCCCAAAGTATTGATAAATAAACAAGTTACAGTGGTGATGAAGTATTTTCTTGTTTATTTCCTGTCACAATCGTAATAAGTTATTTATGCAGTATTAATTTGGTCACACACACACACACACACACACACACACACACACACACACACACACACACACACACACACACACACACACACACACACACACACACTGAGAGGAATTGACAGGGTGGACAAAGACAGGATGTTCCAGAGATGGGACACAGCAACAAGGGGACACAGTTGGAAGTTGAAGACACAGATGAAGCACAGGGATGTTAGGAAGTATTTCTTCAGCCACAGAATAGTCGGGAAGTGGAATAGTTTGGGAAGCGAAGTAGTGGAGACAGGATCCATACATTGCTTTAAGCAGAGGTATGATAAAGCTCACGGTTCAGGGAGAGTGACTTAGAAGCGACCAGTGAAGAGGCGGGGCCAGGAGCTTGGATTCGACCCCTGCAACCTCAACTAGGTGAGTATAACTAGGTGAGTACACACGGACAGAAACAAGATGTTCCAGAGAGGGGACACAGAAACAAGGGGTCACTCTTGGAAGTTGAAGACTCAGATGAATCACAGGAATGTTAGGAAGCAGTTCTTCAGTCATAGAGTGGTCAGGAAGTGGAACAGTCTGGCGAGCGATGTAGTGGAGGCAGGAACATTACTTAGCTTTAAGACGAGGTATGATAAAGCTCATGGAGCAGAGAGAGGACCTAGTAGCGTTCAGTGAAGAGGCGGGGTCTGGAGCTGAGTATCGACCCCTGCAACTACAATTAGGTGAGTACACACACACCCACACACACACACACACACACACACACACACACACACACACACACACACACACACACACACCCACACACACACAAACACACACACACATACATACACACACACACACATACACGCACACACACACACTCTCTCTTGCTCTCTCTCTCTCTTGCTCTCTCTCTCTCTTGCTCTCTCTCTCTCTTGCTCTCTCTCCCTATTGCTCTCTCTCTCTCTTGCTCTCTCTCTTGCTCTCTCTCTCTTGCTCTCTCTCTCTCTCTCTTGCTCGCTCTCTTGCTCTCTCTCTCTCTCTTGCTCTCTCTCCTTCTTGCTCTCTCTCTCTCTTGCTCTCTCTCTTGCTCTCTCTCTCTCTCTTGCTCTCTCTCTTGCTCTCTCTCTCTCTCTCTTGTTCTCTCTCTTGCTCTCTCTCTCTCTCTTGCTCTCTCTCTTGCTCTCTCTCTCTCCTGCTCTCTCTTTCTCTTGCTCTCTCTCTCTCTTGCTCTCTCTCTCTCTTGCTCTCTCTCGTCCCCATTTTCCCTTCTAACTCTCCCCTCTCCTACTCTTAAAAAAAAAAAAAAAAAAAAAAAAAAAAAAAAAAAAAAAAAAAAAAAAAAAAAAAAAACTGGTGGGGACTCGCAGGACCCAAGGATCAGATGAGAATGGTTCGGGTAGGGAGGAGTGGATGGAGGAGCAGTGGAAAAGGATGGAACAAGAGTGGGAGAGAAAATTAGGAGAGCTTTCTGAAAAAATGGAGAAAGAGCTCTCTGTGAAATTGGAAAGGTGGTTGGAGAAGGAGACAAAGAATTGGGAGGCACAAGTCGAAACTGCAGTAGCCAAGATAAGGGTCCTAGAAGTTGAGATAAATAGGCTGGAGCGAGTTACAGGGGCAGTGACCAGAGAAGACACAGCATATGAAGCTGCGAGGCTGAACAGGAAGGAAGGAATTATGAATTATGCTAAGGTCACATCAATCTGCCAAGGAGGACCAAGGAGTGAAAGGGAAGATCAACTGGTTGCAGATGGAGAGGGTGATAGGTCGAATGCTGAGGCACAACAAGGCTATCAAGAGCCACTGGAAAAATCAAGGGAGAAACTGACCACATACAGGCAGGATCCAGAGCCACAGAGGGTGAGGCAATGCGAGGAAGAAAGGGCAAAATCAGTGTTTATCCATGGGCTTCAGGAGAGAGAGGAAAGGACACACACTGAAAGGAAGCAGGAAGAAAGGAAGGAGATTGAGAAAATCATAACAGAAATAGGTGAAGAGAGGGACGAGATTGTAAATTTTCAGAGAATAGGGGGGTACTCGAAGGTGAGAAACCGACCAATCAAGCTGATTCTCAGGACGGAAACAGTGCGGAACAGGATCCTCCAAGAGAAACCACGATTGAAATACTCGGAAGAGTACAAGAGGGTGTTCCTAGACAGAGACAGAACAAAATCAGAACGACAGCAGCTGAGGGAGAGGACAAAAAAGCGAAAGGAGCTAGGAAAAGAGACAAGGAGGGAACCAGCAGAGGTCTGTCAGAGCAGGACAGAACAGCAAGGGCAAGCACACACACAACTACTCTCAGAACCATACAACCTATCACACCATCCCAACACACCCTACAATCCATACCCACAGCCTCCACCCAACACCAAGCTATAGAACCCCACAGTATGCCACCAGGTCTCCCACCCTCACAGGCCCCCCAAACCACAGTGTTGGAAAGGAAACTGAAGGTATGGTACACAAACGCTGATGGAATAACAAATAAGTGGGAGGAGTGGCAAGAAAGAGTCAAAGAAGCATCACCGGACATCATAGCTCTCACAGAAACCAAGCTTACAGGTATGATAACAGATGCCATCTTTCCAACGGGATACCAAATCCTGAGGAAAGACAGAGGGAACAGGGGGGGTGGAGGAGTGGCGTTGCTGATCAAAAATCGCTGGAATTTTGATGAGCTGGAGAGAGAAGATAGCGGAGAAGAAAGTGATTACATAGTGGGAACACTTCACTCTGGAGGTCCCAAGGTGGTAATAGCAGTGATGTATAACCCACCACAGAACAGCAGGAGGCCAAGGCAAGAGTACGACGAGAGCAATAGAGCGATGGTTGACACACTAGCTAGAGTGGCCAGAAGAGCTCATGCATGCAGGGCAAAGCTCCTGATCATGGGTGACTTTAACCACAAGGAGATAGATTGGGAGAACTTGGACCCACATGGGGGCCAAGATACTTGGAGGGCTAAGATGATGGAGGTGGTACTGGAGAACTTCATGTACCAACACGTAAGGGACACTACAAGAGAGAGAGGAGAGGATGAACCAGCAAGGCTGGACTTAGTATTCACCTTCAGTAGTGCAGATATCGAGGACATCACATATGAAAGACCCCTTGGGGCCAGTGACCATGTGGTTGTAAGCTTCGAATACACAGTAGAGCTACAAGTGGAGGGAGAAGCAGGAAGGCCAGGACGAATGAAGCCAAACTACAAGAAAGGGGACTACACAGGAATGAGGAACTACCTGAACGGGGTTCAGTGGGACAGAGAACTGGCAGGGAAACCAGTTAATGAGATGATGGAATATGTAGCAATAAAATGCAAGGAGGCTGAGGAGAGGTTTGTACCCAAGGGTAACAGGAGTAATGAAAAAGCCAGGATGAGCCCATGGTTTACCCAAAGGTGCAGGGAGGCAAAAACCAAGTGTGCTAGGGAATGGAAGAAATATAGAAGGCAAAGGACCCAGGAGAATAAGGAGAACAGTCGTAGAGCCAGAAATGAATATGCACAGATAAGAAGGGAGGCCCAAAGACAATATGAAAATGACATAGCAGCGAAAGCCAAATCTGACCCGAAACTGTTGTACAGCCACATCAGGAGGAAAACAACAGTCAAGGACCAGGTAATCAGGCTAAGGAAGGAAGGAGGAGAGACAACAGGAAATGACCGGGAAGTATGTGAAGAACTCAACAAGAGATTCAAAGAAGTGTTCACAGAGGAGACAGAAGGGACTCCAGAAAGACGGAGAGGTGGGGCACACCACCAAGTGCTGGACACAGTGCACACAACCGAGGAAGAAGTGAAGAGGCTTCTGAGTGAGCTAGATACCTCAAAGGCAATGGGGCCAGATAACATCTCCCCATGGGTATTGAGAGAGGGAGCAGAGGCGCTATGTGTACCCCTAACAACAATATTCAATACATCTATCGAAACAGGGAGATTGCCTGAGGCATGGAAGACAGCAAATGTAGTCCCAATCTTTAAAAAAGGAGACAGACATGAAGCATTAAACTACAGACCAGTGTCACTGACATGTATAGTATGCAAAATCATGGAGAAGATTATCAGGAGAAGAGTGGTGGAACACCTAGAAAGGAATGATCTCATCAACAGCAGCCAGCATGGTTTCAGGGACGGGAAATCCTGTGTCACAAACCTACTGGAGTTCTATGACATGGTGACAGCAGTAAGACAAGAGAGAGAGGGGTGGGTGGATTGCATTTTCTTGGACTGCAAGAAGGCGTTTGACACAGTTCCACACAAGAGATTGGTGCAAAAACTGGAGGACCAAGCAGGGATAACAGGGAAGGCACTACAATGGATCAGGGAATACTTGTCAGGAAGACAGCAGCGAGTCATGGTACGTGGCGAGGTGTCAGAGTGGGCACCTGTGACCAGCGGGGTCCCGCAGGGGTCAGTCCTAGGACCAGTGCTGTTTCTGGTATTTGTGAACGACATGACGGAAGGAATAGACTCTGAGGTGTCCCTGTTTGCAGATGACGTGAAGTTGATGAGAAGAATACACTCGATCGAAGACCAGGCAGAACTACAAAGGGATCTGGACAGGCTGCAGAACTGGTCCAGCAATTGGCTCCTGGAGTTCAATCCCACCAAGTGCAAAGTCATGAAGATTGGGGAAGGGCAAAGAAGGCCGCAAACGGAGTACAGTCTAGGGGGTCAGAGACTACAAACCTCACTCAAGGAAAAAGATCTTGGGGTGAGTATAACACCAGGCACATCTCCTGAAGCGCACATCAACCAAATAACTGCTGCAGCATATGGGCGCCTAGCAAACCTCAGAACAGCATTCCGACATCTTAATAAGGAATCGTTCAGGACCCTGTACACCGTATACGTTAGGCCCATATTGGAGTATGCGGCACCAGTTTGGAACCCACACCTAGCCAAGCACGTAAAGAAACTAGAGAAAGTGCAAAGGTTTGCAACAAGACTAGTCCCAGAGCTAAGAGGTATGTCCTACGAGGAGAGGTTAAGGGAAATCAACCTGACGACACTGGAGGACAGGAGAGATAGGGGGGACATGATAACGACATACAAAATACTGAGAGGAATTGACAAGGTGGACAAAAACAGGATGTTCCAGAGATTGGACACAGTAACAAGGGGACACAGTTGGAAGCTAAAGACACAGATGAATCACAGGGATGTTAGGAAGTATTTCTTCAGCCACAGAGTAGTCAGTAAGTGGAATAGTTTGGGAAGCGATGTAGTGGAGGCAGGATCCATACATAGCTTTAAGCAGAGGTACGATAAAGCTCACGGCTCAGGGAGAGTGACCTAGTAGCGATCAGTGAAGAGGCGGGGCCAGGAGCTCGGACTCGACCCCCGCAACCTCAACTAGGTGAGTACAACTAGGTGAGTACACACACACACACACACACACACACACACACACCCACGCACACCCACACACACACACACACACACACACACACACACCCACATACACACACACACACATATACGCACACACACACATACATACACACACACCCACACACACACACCCACACTCACACACACACACACACACACACACACACACACACACACACACACACACACACACACACACACACACACACACACATATACATACGTACACACACACACACACACACACACACACACACACACACACACACACACACACACACAGTAAGCAGTAAGACAAGAGAGAGAGGGGTGGGTGGATTGCATATTCTTGGAATGCAAGAAGGCGTTTGACACAGTTCCACACAAGAGATTGGTGCAAAAACTGGAGGACCAAGCAGGGATAACAGGGAAGGCACTACAATGGATCAGGGAATACTTGTTAGGAAGACAGCAGCGAGTCACGGTACGTGGCGAGGTGTCAGAGTGGGCACCTGTGACCAGCGGGGTCCCACAGGGGTCAGTCCTAGGACCAGTGCTGTTTCTGGTATTTGTGAACGACATGACGGAAGGAATAGACTCTGAGATGTCCCTGTTTGCAGATGACGTGAAGTTGATGAGAAGAATTCACTCGATCGAAGACCAGGCAGAACTACAAAGGGATCTGGACAGGCTGCAGACCTGGTCCAGCAATTGGCTCCTGGAGTTCAATCCCACCAAGTGCAAAGTCATGTAGATTGGGGAAGGGCAAAGAAGACCGCAGACGGAGTACAGTCTAAGGGGCCAGAGACTACAAACCTCGCTCAAGGAAAAAGATCTTGGGGTGAGTATAACACCAGGCACATCTCCTGAAGCGCACATCAACCAAATAACTGCTGCAGCATATGGGCGCCTAGCAAACCTCAGAACAGCATTCCGACATCTTAATAAGGAATCGTTCATGACCCTGTACACCGTGTACGTTAGGCCCATATTGGAGTATGCGGCACCAGTTTGGAACCCACACCTAGCCAAGCACATAAAGAAACTAGAGAAAGTGCAAAGGTTTGCAACAAGACTAGTCCCAGAGCTAAGAGGTATGTCCTACGAGGAGAGGTTAAGGGAAATCAACCTGACGACACTGGAGGGCAGGAGAGATAGGGGGGACATGATAACGACATACAAAATACTGAGAGGAATTGACAAGGTGGACAAAGACAGGATGTTCCAGAGATTGGACACAGTAACAAGGGGACACAGTTGGAAGTTGAAGACACAGATGAACCACGGGGATGTTAGGAAGTATTTATTCGGCCACAGAGTAGTCGGTAAGTGGAATAGTTTGGGAAGCGATGTAGTGGAGGCAGGATCCATACATAGCTTTAAGCAGAGGTATGATAAAGCTCACGGTTCAGGGAGAGTGACCTAGTAGCGATAGTGAAGAGGCGGGGCCAGGAGCTCGGACTCGACCCCCGCAACCTCAACTAGGTGAGTACAACTAGGTGAGTACACACGCACATACATACATACATACACACACACACACACACACACACACACACACACACACACACACACACACACACACACACAGACATACAGACAGACACACACACACACACACACACACACACACACATACATACATACACACACACACACACATACACACACACACACACACACACACACACACACACACACACACACACACACACACACACACACACACACACACACACACACACACACACACACATACATACACACACACACACACACACACAAACACACACACACACACACACACACACACACACACACACACACACACACACACACACACACACACACACACACACACACACACACACACACACACACACAAAGTGGTAATTTTTCGTACAGTAAGCAAAGTTAGGGCATTTTTCCAGATAATACTTTGATATTTCTTGAACATTTCTGAGTTAGTTGTCTCTGAATTCCTTAATTTTTTCGGATAATGGCGCAGAGTGTGACAATAATGGTGCAGGCAAACTTTACATTTCGTTTGGTCTACATCTGGTGGTGGTAATTCAACCTGTCAAAGATATTTGTATCCCAGCCGGAGCCGGACGGAAGTGACATCCAAGAGTCGGCTTATTTTGTTGGATGCATCATAGACATGTAGCGTCTTTTTACGTTATTTTGATTGCTAGACAATTATTTAAGAATGCTCTATTGCATTGAGTTCAAACTTAAAATAATTATATTTAAACTAATTCAATATTTTTGTTACGTTTCTATATAGCTTTGCTTAGTGGTCATTTTTGGGTGGTAATTTCCTTCTTAAATTCTCAACACATTGTGGTCAAATGTAACATAATGACACTTAATTATGGTAAGGTTCCTGTGCATACCGCGTAATAATTATTGTACACTAATTCGTACTGACCTGGAGTTTACCTCTGTATTCATTACTCTCCTGCTTTTCATTGGAGGTGTCCTGCGCAGTTCACTATGTCAATTGTCTTCATAATTAGTAATTTCGGCTTGCAGGTTTGGGACCATTCCCTCAAGTATCTTCTAGGTCTAGATTATTATGTATCTTTCTTACCTAAGTTCTAAGGAGTACAGCTCTAAGGACTTCAAGCTTTCCCAGTAATTTAGGTGCTTAACTGAGTTTATACGATTTGTGAATTTTCTCTGTACATTTTCCAGCTCAGTAATTTCGCCTGCCTTGAAGGGGACCGTTAATACACAACAATATTCCAGCCTAGAGAGAATGAGTAACCTGAAGAGTGTCATCATAGGTTTTGCAACTCTTGTTTTGAAGGTTCTAGTTATCCAACCTATTATTTTTCTTGCAATAGTGATACTAATATTGATCTGCTCTTTGGAGGAAAGTCCAAAGAGCACAACTGACTTATGTTCCATCGAGTGGTTTGCGTTGATCATGTACTATGATTTTGTTTTTATTTCCTCCCTTCTTTCATGGCTTAGTAACTGAAATTTGTGAGAGTAAGACACATGTGCAACATCTGGGTATCTTTATTGTAGACGTTTCGCCATCCAGTGGCTTTATCAATACAAATTCTAGGACATAACTTGAAGACAGTAGAACTATGTACAGAAGATGAGGTAATCAGTCCCTCAACCTAGGAGTAGGTGCGAACAGCACCATAGTCGTGGAGATTCAGATTCAGAATCTCCACGACTATGGTGCTGTTCGCACCTACTCCTAGGTTGAGGGACTGATTACCTCATCTTCTGTACATAGTTCTACTGTCTTCAAGTTATGTCCTAGAATTTGTATTGATAAAGCCACTGGATGGCGAAACGTCTACAATAAAGATACCCAGATGTTGCACATGTGTCTTACTCTCATCTTGTCGGTATTGTATACCATTCGTACACATCACTGTTTCAGATGACGGAAGTTGATGAAAGAGTTCATCTGACAAGACCGGGCAGAAATAAAAAGGGGATCTGACAGGTGCAGACCTGGTCCAGCAATCTCCGGACTTCAACCCACCAAGTGCAAGGCATGGGGGGATTGGGGAAGGGAAAAGACCCAGATGGAGTACAGTCTGGGGGGCCAGAGACTACAAACATCACTCAAGGAAAGATTTTGGGTGAGATAACACCAGGCCATCCCCGAAGCACACATCAACCAAAAACTGTGCAGCATAGGGCGCCGGGCAAACCCCAAACACCCGAATCTTAATAAGGAATGTTCGGGACCCTATAACGTGTACTTAGGCCCATATTGAGCGGCACCAGTAACCCCACACCAGCCAACAAAAGAAATAGAAAGTGAAGGTTTGCAAAAAGACTAGTCCCGCCCCAAAGGAGTCCTTGAAGGGAAACAACCTGACGACACTGGGGGAAGGGAGAGATGGGGGGAAATGATAAGACTTACAAAATATGAGAGGAATTGAAAGGGGGGAAAAGAAGGATGTTCCAGAGACTGGACACAGTAAAAAGGGGGAAAATTTTGAAGGAAGAAAAGATGAATAAAGGGATGTTGGGAAGATTTTTTCAGCCACAGGAGTCGGAAGTAATAGTTTGGGATGGGGGAGTGGGACCCAACATAGTTTTTTAAGAGGGGTAGATAAAGCCTTGGTTCGGGGAGGGGCCCCAGAGGACCAGGAAGAGGGGGCCAGGAGCTTGACTGACCCTGCAACCTCAATAGGGGGAGTAACTGGGTGAGTACACACACACACACACACACACACACACACACACACACACACACACACACACACACACACACACACACACACACACTCCACAAAACAAAAAACACACACACACACCACACAATCACAGGGCCTGGGACAAAATGGAAACAAAATACTTTAAGCAGAGGAGATATTTTAGGCCCTGGGAGAGAACGGGGGAGGACAGTGAAGAGGCACACACACACACACACACCAACAACAACATCAACTCTTCTCATTTCATCCTCATAATATCCTTGGCTCCCCTCCCCCTCCACTCCCCTCATCTTTCTCTCTCTTTCCCCTCACGCACAAACAAGGATGATAGATAGTATATGTTTACAGATATTACGGGTTGTAGCTGCAGCAAAAAGGGGATCGTAAGGAGGGAGTTAAACATACCACACGCCGTTAGGGACCAGCTGTGCGTCCCCTCCTGTTATTAATCACGATAAACAAAAAAATGACATTTAGGTCTGCAGGATGCGCACACTTAATCTCCTTCACTGCTGCAGGAGCGCTGACGAACGCTTCTGGAGGTCCAAAACAAATCGCCCGTGTAAGTGTTTATTTCACTGCCGTTTTCAAAATGCGCATAAGTTCATCTACGAGTGTTTATTCAATTATGTTTTATTAGCAATACTCGAGATCGTATCTTCGCATTTCCCTACAGACTGCCGGCCAAATTTCCAGCATCTTCCATTGGTCGGCGCCTCCAGCCTCGACCAATCACAGGCTCAGATTTAATTGAGTAGCAACCAATGGGAGCCCAGCTGAAGTTGTTATCACGCGGGCTCCAGCGACGGATGGCAACGACTTAATCTTAAAAGTGAGACCCCTAATTTAGCGAGCGAAAATTTCGCGATCGCCAACCCACCCTTATAACCTATCCCAACCTCTTTAAAAAACCCATAGACGTACACTCTTCGAACATCCCACCCCTCACAACCCACTTGCCGTACCCGCAAGCAACGTTCTAGCAAGGTGAAATAAATATCTCCTCAAAACCGGTTCCAGTGGCAAATTGGCTGTTCATATTCCTCAGCCGGCTTCATAACGGCGATTCTGACAATAATTGCGATATCATGCACGAGAAAATAAAGTGGGGAGCGCGGCAGATAAGCTGACAATCTGGGGGAGCCATTTAGAGGCAATTTATGGAAGCAATTTGGCCTATAACAACCATTAGCTGGGAGACGGGAGGACGGGGTATTAAGGCAAGACGGATCGTGGGGGGTTTAGCTACTGGGCCGGGGAAAGGAGGAAGGAGCTAATTGTGGGAGAGGGAGAAGGAAGGGAGCTACAGGAAGAAGGAAGCTACAAC
>NC_091300.1:28850092-28882592 GCF_038502225.1 Cherax quadricarinatus | reverse complement strand
ATTGAGTTCAAACTTAAAATAATTATATTTAAACTAATTCAATATTTTTGTTACGTTTCTATATAGCTTTGCTTAGTGGTCATTTTTGGGTGGTAATTTCCTTCTTAAATTCTCAACACATTGTGGTCAAATGTAACATAATGACACTTAATTATGGTAAGGTTCCTGTGCATACCGCGTAATAATTATTGTACACTAATTCGTACTGACCTGGAGTTTACCTCTGTATTCATTACTCTCCTGCTTTTCATTGGAGGTGTCCTGCGCAGTTCACTATGTCAATTGTCTTCATAATTAGTAATTTCGGCTTGCAGGTTTGGGACCATTCCCTCAAGTATCTTCTAGGTCTAGATTATTATGTATCTTTCTTACCTAAGTTCTAAGGAGTACAGCTCTAAGGACTTCAAGCTTTCCCAGTAATTTAGGTGCTTAACCGAGTTTACCATAAGTGTCCGGGGCCCAAAACTGTTCAACAGCCTCCCATCAAGCATTAGGGGAATTGCCAATAAACCCCTGGCTGCCTTCAAGAGAGAGCTGGACAGATACCTAAAGTCAATGCCGGATCAGCCGGGCTGTGGCTCGTACGTTGGACTGCGTGCGGCCAGCAGTAACAGCCTAGTTGATCAGGCCCTGATCCATCGGGAGGCCTGGTCGTGGACCGGGCCGCGGGGGCGTTGATCCCCGGAATAACCTCCAGGTAACCTCCAGGTATACGATTTGTGAATTTTCTCTGTACATTTTCCAGCTCAGTGATTTCGCCTGCCTTGAAGGGGACCGTTAATACACAACAATATTCCAGCCTAGAGAGAATGAGTAACCTGAAGAGTGTCATCATAGGTTTTGCAACTCTTGTTTTGAAGGTTCTAGTTATCCAACCTATTATTTTTCTTGCAATAGTGATACTAATATTGATCTGCTCTTTGGAGGAAAGTCCAAAGAGCACAACTGACTTATGTTCCATCGAGTGGTTTGCGTTGATCATGTACTATGATTTTGTTTTTATTTCCTCCCTTCTTTCATGGCTTAGTAACTGAAATTTGTCCCCAGTGAGCATCATATTGTCAGTGGCTCATTGGAAGACTTGGTTTATATCAGTGTGGAGGTTCACTGTGTCTTCTATGGATGTTATTGTCATACAAATTCTAGCATCGTCTGTGAAGGACGATACAGTGCTATAATTGATGTCCCTGTCTGTCAGAAATGAGAATAAGGAAGAGAGGTGGGGCGAGTACCTTCCCTTGGGGGACAGAACTTTTTACTGTAGCAGCCCCTGATTTCACTGTGTTTACTATTATTATTTGGGCTCTATTTGTTAGGAAATTAAATTTCCATCTACCCACCTTCCCACTGATTCTTTTTAACAGCGCATTTTGTATACAATTACCCCGTGACCTCACTTGTCAAAGAGTTTTTCAAAGTCAGTGTTTACAGCTTCTGCATTTTGACCGTCTTTAAGAGCATCCAAGATCATGTCCTAATGATCCAGGTATTGCGAATGGTACGAGCCACCTGTTCTAAATCCACGTTAACCTGGATTGTGCAGCCGCTGCGATTCCATGTGACTGGTAATGTTACTTCTTAAAACCCTTTGATCTGTAGTTATTTGTCATTGCTTTCCAGCAACATATGTAGAATGGAGCAATATCGATTTTTTTTTACTGTGGGATGACTCTAGTGTCCAGGCTTCTTCTCTCTGGAATATTTAAGGAATGTGATAAAGTTTTTTTGCAATTCTTGATGAGAATCATCTACATTATTTTATACTGTGTATCTTCATTTATTATTATTATTATTATTATTATTATTAATATTATTATTTGTAAAATAATATTAATAATAATAGTAATAATAATAATAATAATAATAATAATAATAATTTTCTTTTTCATTATTATTATTATTATTATTATTATTATTATTATTATTATTATTATTATTATTATTATTATTATTATTAAGACGGAGTATTTAAAATATTTCCTGGCATTTATTCATTCCTTTGGCAGGAATATTCCAGCTTCGGATATTCCAGTAACAAGGAATACATGAATTTGCAAATATAAATATTATATTCGTAATAAAAAAATGTTTTCTACTACTGTACATAATACTCAGCACCGGAGTAGCACAGTGCTGGAGTAGCACAGTGCTGGAGTAGCACAGTGCTGGAGTAGCACAGTGCTGGAGTAGCACAGTGCTGGAGTAGCACAATGCTGGAGTAGCACAGTGCTGGAGTAGCACAATGCTGGAGTAGCACAGTGCTGGAGTAGCACCGGAGTAGCACAGTGCTGGAGTAGCACAGTGCTGGAGTAGCACAGTGCTGGAGTAGCACAGTGCTGGAGTAGCACACTGCTGGAGTAGCACAGTGCTGGAGTAGCACAATGCTGGAGTAGCACAGTGCTGGAGTAGCACAGTGCTGGAGTAGCACAGTGCTGGAGTAGCACAGTGCTGGAGTAGCACAGTGCTGGAGTAGCACAGTGCTGGAGTAGCACAATGCTGGAGTAGCACAGTGCTGGAGTAGCACAGTGCTGGAGTAGCACAGTGCTGGAGTAGCACAGTGCTGGAGTAGCACAGTGCTGGAGTAGCACAGTGCTGGAGTAGCACAGTGCTGGAGTAGCACAGTGCTGGAGTAGCACCGGAGTAGCACAGTGCTGGAGTAGCACAGTGCTGGAGTAGCACAGTGCTGGAGTAGCACAGTGCTGGAGTAGCACAGTGCTGGAGTAGCACCGGAGTAGCACAGTGCTGGAGTAGCACCGGAGTAGCACAGTGCTGGAGTAGCACAGGAGTAGCACAGTGCTGGAGTAGCACCGGAGTAGCACAGTGCTGGAGTAGCACTGGAGTAGCACAGTGCTGGAGTAGCACAGTGCTGGAGTAGCACCGGAGTAGCACAGCGCTGGAGTAGCACCGGAGTAGCACAGTGCTGGAGCAGCACCGGAGTAGCACTGTGCTGGAGTAGCACCGGAGTAGCACAGTGCTAGAGTAGCACCGGAGTAGCACAGTGCTGGAGTAGCACCGGAGTAGCACAGTGCTGGAGCAGCACCGGAGTAGCACAGTGCTGGAGTAGCACCGGAGTAGCACAGTGCTGGAGTAGCACCGGAGTAGCACAGTGCTGGAGTAGCACCGGAGTAGCACAGTGCTGGAGTAGCACCGGAGTAGCACAGTGCTGGAGTAGCACCGGAGTAGCACAGAGCTGGAGTAGCACCGGAGTAGCACAGTGCTGGAGCAGCACCGGAGTAGCACAGTGCTGGAGTAGCACCGGAGTAGCACAGTGCTGGAGTAGCACCGGAGTAGCACAGAGCTGGAGTAGCACCGGAGTAGCACAGTGCTGGAGCAGCACCGGAGTAGCACAGTGCTGGAGTAGCACCGGAGTAGCACAGAGCTGGAGTAGCACCGGAGTAGCACAGTGCTGGAGCAGCACCGGAGTAGCACAGTGCTGGAGTAGCACCGGAGTAGCACAGTGCTGGAGTAGCACCGGAGTAGCACAGTGCTGGAGTAGCACCGGAGTAGCACAGTGCTGGAGTAGCACCGGAGTAGCACAGTGCTGGAGTAGCACCGGAGCAGCACAGTGCTGGAGTAGCACCGGAGTAGCACAGTGCTGGAGTAGCACCGGAGTAGCACAGTGCTGGAGTAGCACCGGAGTAGCACAGTGCTGGAGTAGCACCGGAGTAGCACAGTCCTGGAGTAGCACAGGAGTAGCACAGTGCTGGAGTAGCACCGGAGTAGCACAGTGCTGGAGTAGCACCGGAGTAGCACAGTGCTGGAGTAGCACCGGAGTAGCACAGTGCTGGAGTAGCACCGGAGTAGCACAGTGCTGGAGTAGCACAGTGCTGGAGTAGCACAGTGCTGGAGTAGCACCGGAGTAGCACAGTGCTGGAGTAGCACCGGAGTAGCACAGTGCTGGAGTAGCACCGGAGTAGCACAGTGCTGGAGTAGCACCGGAGTAGCACAGTGCTGGAGTAGCACCGGAGTAGCACAGTGCTGGAGTAGCACCGGAGTAGCACAGTGCTGGAGTAGCACCGGAGTAGCACAGTGCTGGAGTAGCACCGGAGTAGCACAGTGCTGGAGTAGCACCGGAGTAGCACAGTGCTGGAGTAGCACCGGAGTAGCACAGTGCTGCAGTAGCACCGGAGTAGCACAGTGCTGGAGTAGCACCGGAGCAGCACAGTGCTGCAGTAGCACCGGAGTAGCACAGTGCTGGAGTAGCACCGGAGAAGCACAGTGCTGGAGTAGCACTGGAGTAGCACAGTGCTGGAGTAGCACCTGAGAAGCACAGTGCTGGAGTAGCACCTGAGTAGCACAGTGTTGGAGTAGCACCGGAGCAGCACAGTGCTGGAGTAGCACCTGAGTAGCACAGTGTTGGAGTAGCACCGGAGCAGCACAGTGCTGGAGTAGCACCGGAGTAGCACAGTCCTGGAGTAGCACCAGAGTAGCACAGTGCTGGTGTAGCACCGGAGTAGCACAGTGCTCGAGTAGGAACGTAGCAACAAAGTGCTCGAGTACCAACGGAGTAGCACAGTGCTCGAGTAGCAACTGAGTAGCACAGTGCTCGAGTAGCAACGGAGCAGCACATTGCTCGAGTAGCAACGGAGTAGCACAGTGCTCGAGTAGCAACGGAGTAGCACAGTGCTCGAGTAGCAACTGAGTAGCACAGTGCTCGAGTAGCAACGGAGCAGCACAGTGCTCGAGTAGCAACTGAGTAGCACAGTGCTCGCGTAGCAACGGAGCAGTACAGTGCTCGAGTAGCAACAGAGCAGCACAGTGCTCGAGTAGCAACGGAGTAGCACAGTGCTCGCGTAGCAACGGAGCAGTACAGTGCTCGAGTAGCAACGGAGCAGCACAGTGCTCGAGTAGCAACGGAGCAGCACAGTGCTCGAGTAGCAACGGAGTAGCACAGTGCTCGAGTAGCAACGGAGCAGCACAGTGCTCGAGTAGCAACGGAGCAGCACAGTGCTCGAGTAGCAACGGAGCAGCACAGTGCTCGAGTAGCAACCGAGCAGCACAGTGCTCGAGTAGCAACGGAGCAGCACAGTGCTCGAGTAGCAACGGAGGAGCACAGTGCTCGAGTAGCAACGGAGCAGCACAGTGCTCGAGTAGCAATGGAGCAGTACAGTGCTCCAGTAGCAACGGAGCAGCACAGTGCTCGAGTAGCAACGGAGCAGCACAGTGCTCGAGTAGCAACATTGCAGCACATTGCTCGAGTAGCAACGGAGCAGCACAGTGCTCGAGTAGCAACGGAGCAGCACAGTGCTCGAGTAGCAACGGAGCAGCACAGTGCTCGAGTAGCAACGGAGCAGTACAGTGCTCCAGTAGCAATGGAGCAGCACAGTGCTCGAGTAGCAACGGAGCCGTACAGTGCTCCAGTAGCAACGGAGCAGCACAGTGCTCGAGTAGCAACGGAGCAGCACAGTGCTCGAGTAGCAACGGAGCAGCACAGTGCTCGAGTAGCAACGGAGCAGCACAGTGCTCCAGTAGCCCCGGAGCAGCACAGTGGTCCAGTAGCACCGGAGCAGCACAGTGCTCCAGTAGCACCGGAGCAGCACAGTGCTCGAGTAGCAACGGAGCAGCACAGTGCTCGAGTAGCAACGGAGCAGCACAGTGCTCCAGTAGCCCCGGAGCATCACAGTGCTCCAGTAGCACCGGAGCAGCACAGTGCTCCAGTAGCACCGGAGCAGCACAGTGCTCGAGTAACAACGGAACTGTGGTGAAGAAGGTAGAGCTGCGCAGATGGTATTCCACTCAGGTAAGGGGTGCCATTACCCTCGGCGTGTCACGTTAAGTACCCTACCATGGCACCAAAGTATTTATCAGATCCTCCCTGACCGGCACCTCCTCCGTTTATTCAGGCACAAGAACACTTAATTACAGTTATCACACAGTGTAAATTACCTAGAATAACTCAAGGAAGGTTAAACAAAGTGATTTATTTCTCGTTCTTTCCGTATTTCTTTTCATTCTTCTTTGCCCTTAACTCTCCGAACTCTGTGTAATCCTTCCTTTCTGCGTAATGCCTCTCCTCCGCCTCCCTCACACACCACACACTGCCTCTCCTCCGTCTCCCTCACACACCACACTGCCTCTCCTCCGCCTCCCTCACTCACCACACACTGCCTATCCTCCGACTACCTCACCCACCACACACTGCCTCTCCTCCGCCTTCCTCACGCACCACACTGCCTCTCCTCCGCCTTCCTCACGCACCACACTGCTTCTCCTCCGCCTGCCTCACGCACCACACTGCCTCTTCTCCGCCTCCCTCATGCACCACACTGCCTCTCCTCCGCCTCCCTCACACACCACACACTGCCTATCCTCCGTCTCCCTCACACACCACACACTGCCTCTCCTCCGCCTCCCTCACACACCACACACTGCGTATCCTCTGTCTCCCTCACACACCACACACTGCCTCTCCTCCGCCTTCCTCACGCACCACACTGCTTCTCCTCCGCCTTACTCACGCACCACACACTGCTTCTCCTCCGCCTCCCTCACGCACCACACTGCCTCTTCTCCGCCTCCCTCATGCACCACACTGCCTCTCCTCCGCCTCCCTCACACACCACACACTGCCTATCCTCCGTCTCCCTCACACACCACACTCTGCCTCTCCTCCGCCTCCCTCACGCACCACACACTGCCTCTCCTCCGCCTCCCTCACGCACCACACACTGCCTCTCCTCCGCCTCACGCACCACACACTGCCTCTCCTCCGTCTTCCTCACGCACCACACTGCCTCTCCTCCGCCTTACTCACGCACCACACACTGCCCCTCCTCCGCCTCCCTCACACACCACACACTGCCTCTCCTCCGCCTCCCTCACGCACCACACTGCCTCTCTCCGCCTCCCTCACGCACCACACTGCCTCTCCTCCGCCTCCCTCACACACCAGACTGCCTCTCCTCCGCCTCCCTCACACACCGCACACTGCCTCTCCTCCGCCTCCCTCATGCACCACACACTGCCTCTCCTCCGCCTCCCTCACACACCACACACTGCCTCTCCTCCGCCTCCCTCACACACCACACACTTCCTCTCCTCCGCCTCCCTCACACACCACACACTGCCTCTCCTCCGCCTCCCTCACACACCACACACTGCCTCTCCTCCGCCTCCCTCACACACCACACACTGCCTCTCCTCCGCCTCCCTCACACACCACACACTGCCTCTCCTCCGCCTCCCTCACACACCACACACTGCCTCTTCTCCGCCTCCCTCACACACATAACATATCGGTTCTCTGAACCATTCATCTACAAACATAAGAACATAAGAAATGAGGAACACTGCAGGAGGCCTGTTGGCCCATACTAGGCAGGTCCTTTACAATTCATCCCACTAACAAAACATTTGCCCAACCCAATTTTCAATGCCACCCAAGAAATAAGCTCTGATGTGAAAGTCCCACTCAAATCCAACCCCTCCCACTCATGTACTTATCCAACCTAAATTTGAAACTACCCAAAGTCCTAGCCTCAATAACCCAACTAGGTAGACTGTTCCACTCATCAACTACCCTATTTCCAAACCAATACTTTCCTATGTCCTTTCTAAATCTAAACTTATCTAATTTAAATCCATTACTACGGGTTCTCTCTTGGAGAGACATCCTCAAGACCTTATTAATATCCCCTTTTTAATACCTATCTTCCACTTATACACTTCGATCAGGTCTCCCCTCATTCTTCGTCTAACAAGTGAATGTAACTTAAGAGTCTTCAATCTTTCTTCATAAGGAAGATTTCTAATGCTATGTATTAATTTAGTCATCCTACGCTGAATGTTTTCAAACGAATTTATGTCCATTCTGTAATATGGAGACCAGAACTGAGCTGCATAATCTAGGTGAGGCCTTACTAATGATGTATAAAGCTGCAGTATGACATCTGGACTTCTGTTGCTTACACTTCTTGATATAAATCCCAGTAATCTATTTGCCTTATTACGTACGCTTAGGCATTGCTGTCTTGGTTTAAGGTTGCTGCTCACCATAACCCCCAAGTCCTTTTCGCAATCTGTATGGCTAAGTTCTACATCATTTAACTTATAAGTACTAGGGTTATGGGCACTCCCAAGCTTCAGAACCTTGCATTTATCTACATTGATCTGCATCTGCCACTTTTCTGACCAAGAATAGAGTTTGTTTAAATCCTCCTGAAGTTCCATAACATCTACGTTTGAATCAATTATCCTACCTATCTTTGTGTCATCGGCGAATTTGCTCATATCACTAGTAATTCCCTCATCAAGATCATTGATATATATTATAAACAACAACGGGCCCAAGAGTGATCCCTGTGGAACGCCACTTGTTACAGATCCCCACTCGGATTTAACCCCATTTATGGACACTCTCTGCTGTCTGTCAGTGAGCCATGACTCGATCCACGAGAGCACTTTTCCCCCAATGCCATGAGCTGCCACTTTCTTTAACAGTCTATGGTGCGGAACTCTATCAAAAGCCTTACTGAAATCTAAGTAAATAATATCAAATTCTTTATCGTGGTCAACAGCCTCAAAAGCTTTTCTGAAGAAAGTTAATAAATTAGTTAGACAAGACCGGCCTCTTGTGAATCCATGCTGAGTATCATTAATCAAGCTATGCTTATCGAGATGGCTTCTTATAATCTCAGCTATAATTGACTCTAGTAATTTGCCTACAATTGAGGTCAGGCTTATTGGGCGGTAATTTGACGGTAACGACTTGTCCCCTGTTTTAAAAATAGGAATTACATTAGCCATCTTCCACATATCAGACACTACACCTGTTTGAAGAGATAAATTAAAAATATTAGTTAATGGTTCATGGAGTTCCATTTTGCATTCCTTAAGAACCCTTGAAAAAACCTCATCAGGACCCGGCAACTTATTTTGCTTCAGCCTGTCTATCTGCTTCACAACCATTTCACTAGTGACTGTGATGTTACATAATTTATCTTCTTCTAGCCCACTATAAAAATTAATTACTGGAATATTGTTAGTGTCTTCCTGTGTAAAAACTGAGAGAAAATAATTATTAAAAATCGAGCACATTTCTTTCTCTTTGTCAGTAAGGTGCCCATAGTTATTTTTAAGGGGACCTATCTTATCTCTAACTTTTGTTCTATAGACCTGGAAAAAACTTTTTGGGTTAGTTTTAGAATCCCTAGCAACTTTAATTTCATGGTCCCTTTTAGCTTTTCTTATCCCATTTTTAATGTCCCTCTTAATGTCAATATACTGATTCATAAGATGACCCTCACCTCTATTGATACGCCTATAAATTCCTTTCTTATGCCCTAGTAGATATTTGAGCCTATTATTCATCCATTTTGGGTCATTTCTATTTGATCTAATTTCTTTATATGGGATAAACGTTCTTTGAGCAGCATGAATAGTGCTCAGAAAACTGTCATATTGATAGCTCACTTCGTTACCCCAGTCAACAGATGATAAGTGTTCTCTAAGCCCATCGTAATCTGCTAAGCGAAAATCTGGGATTGTTACTGAGTTATCGCTACTATCGTACTTCCATTCAATGCTAAATGTAATTGATTTGTGGTCGCTAGCACCCAGTTCCTCTGAAATTTCTAAATTATTAACAAGGGATTCATTGTTTGCCATAACTAAGTCAAGCAGGTTATTTCCCCTTGTAGGTTCTGTCACAAACTGCTTCAAAAAACAATCCTGAACTACTTCTAAGAAGTCGTATGATTCTAAATTCCCAGTCAAGAAATTCCAATCAATATGACTAAAGTTAAAGTCTCCTAGAATTACTACATTATCGTGCCTTGTGGCCTTAACAATTTCCTCCCATAGTAGTCTCCCTTGGTCCCTAAGTTTCGGGGACGGTATATCACTCCTAAAATCAGTTTTTCATGCCCCTCTGAAAATTCTATCCAAACAGACTCTGTATGTGTTACTTCAGACTCAATACTCGTTTTTATGCAACAGTTCAAGCGATCTCGGACATACAATGCCACCCCACCCCCCTTCCCGATACTTCTATCTACTTGGAACAATTTAAAACCCTGAATATGACATTCCGCAGGCATGTCCCGACTTTTTGAAATAAACCACGTCTCAGTTAAGGCAAATACATCAATGTTACCTGCACTAGCAACTAATCTCAACTCGTCCATCTTATTCCTAGCACTACGGCAATTAGCATAATAAACATTGAAAGACTCTCCTTTCTCTTCACCCTTCCTGCTCATTTCTGTTTTTCTACTAAACCTATTACTGTCCTTATCACCCAAAGTCCCTGGCTTTTCAATATCTACCTCGTTGTGCTTATTACTAGTTCCCCTAGAACTCGTAATATTACTACACTAGGACTTCACTGTTTTCCTGCCAAAACCCATACCACTAACTATTGCCTCTCCTCAGCCTCCCTCACGCACCACACTGCCTCTCCTCTGCCTCCCTCACACACCACACATTGCCTCTCCTCCGCCTCCCTCACACACCACACAGCCTCTCCTCCGCCTCCCTCACACACCACACTGCCTCTCCTCTGCCTCCCTCATGCACCACACTGCCTCTCCTCCGCCTCCCTCACGCACCACACTGCCTCTTCTCCGCCTCCCTCACACACCACACACTGCCTCTTCTCTGCCTCCCTCACACACCACACACTGCCTCTCCTCCGCCTCCCTCAGTCACCACACTGCCTCTCCTCCGCCTCCCTCACGCACCACACTGCCTCTCCTCCGCCTCACCCACACACCACACACTGCCTCTCCTCCGCCTCCCTCAGTCACCACACTGCCACTTCTCCGCCTCCCTCACACACCACACTGCCTCTCCTCCGCCTTCCTCACGCACCACACTGCCTCTCCTCCGCCTCCCTCATGCACCACACACTGCCTCTCCTCTGCCTCCCTCAGTCACCACACTGCCTCTTCTCCACCTCCCTCACACACCACACTGCCTCTCCTCCGCCTCCCTCAGTCACCACACTGCCTCTTCTCCGCCTCCCTCACACACCACACTGCCTCTCCTCCGCCTCCCTCACGCACCACACTGCCTCTCCTCCGCCTCCCTCACACACCACCAAACACTGCCTCTCCTCCGCCTCCCTCACGCACCACACACTGCCTCTCCTCTGCCTCCTTCACACACCACACACTGCCTATCCTCCGCCTTTTTCACACACCACACACTGCCTCTCCTCCGCCTCCCTCACACACCACACACTGCCTCTCCTCCGCCTCCCTCACACACCACACACTGCGTCTCCTCCGCCTCCCTCACGCATCACACACTGCCTCTCCTCCGCCTCCCTCATGCACCACACTGCCTCTCCTCCGCCTCCCTCATGCACCACAGACTGCCTCTCCTCCGCCTCCCTCACGCACAACACACTGCCTCTCCTCACCCTCCCTCATGCACCACACTGCCTCTCCTCCGCCTCCCTCACGCACCACACTGCCTCTCCTCCGTCTCCCTCACGCACCACATTGCCTCTCCTCTGCCTCCCTCACACACCACACACTGCCTCTCCTCCGCCTCTTTCACGCACCACACACTGCCTCTCCTCCGCCTCCCTCACACACCACACACTGCCTCTCCTCCGCCTCCTTCACACACCACACACTGCCTCTCCTCCGCCTCCCTCACGCACCACACACTGCCTCTCCTCCGCCTCCCTCACACACAACACTGCCTCTCCTCCGCCTCCCTCAAGCACCACAAACTGCCTCTCCTCCACCTCCCTCACGCACCACACACTGCCTCTCCTCTGCCTCCCTCACGCATCACACACTGCCTCTCCTCCGCCTCCCTCACGCACCACACTGCCTCTCCTCCGCCTCCCTCACGCACCACACACTGCCTCTCCTCCGCCTCTTTCACGCACCACACTGCCTCTCCTCCGCCTCCCTCACGCACCACCAAACACTGCCTGTTCTCCGCCTCCCTCATGCACCACACACTGCCTCTCCTCCTCCTCCCTCACCCACCACACACTGCGTCTCCTCCGCCTCCCTCACGCATCACACACTGCCTCTCCTCCGCCTCCCTCACCCACCACACTGCCTCTCCTCCGCCTCCCTCACGCACCACACACTGCCTCTCCTCTGCCTCCCTCACGCACCACACTGCCTCTCCTCCGCATCCCTCACGCACCTCCAAACACTGCCTGTCCTTCGCCCCCCTCACGCACCACACACTGCCTCTCCTCCACCTCCCTCACGCACCACACACTGCCTCTCCTCCGCCTCCCTCACACACCACACACTGCCTCCTCCGCCTCCTTCACGCACCACACACTGCCTCTCCTCCGCCTCCCTCACACACCACACAGCCTCTCCTCCGCCTCCCTCACGCACCACAAACTGCCTCTCCTCCGCCTCCCTCACGCACCACACACTGCCTCTCCTCCGCCTCCCTCGCGCACCACACACTGCCTCTCCTCCGCCTCCCTCACACACCACACACTGCCTCTCCTCCGCCTCCCTCACGCACCACACACTGCCTCTCCTCCGGCTCCCTCACACACCACACACTGCCTCTCCTCCGCCTCCCTCACACACCACACACTGCCTCTCCTCCGTCTCCCTCACGCACCACACACTGCCTCTTCTCCGGCTCCCTCACACACCACACACTGCCTCTTCTCCGCCTCCCTCATGCACCACACACTGCCTCTCCTCCGCCTCCCTCACGCACCACACACTGCCTCTCCTCCGCCTCCCTCACGCACCACACACTGCCTCTCCTCCGCCTCCCTCACACACCACACACTGCCTCTCCTCCGCCTCCCTCACGCACCTCACACTGCCTCTCCTCCGCCTCCCTCACGGACCACACACTTCCTCTCCTCCGCCTCCCTCACGCACCACACACTGCCTCTCCTCCGCCTCCCTCACGCACCACACACTGCCTCTCCTCCGCCTCCCTCACGCACCACACACTGCCTCTCCTCCGCCTCCCTCACGCACCACACACTGCCTCTCCTCCGCCTCCCTCACGCACCACACACTGCCTCTCCTCCGCCTCCCTCACGCACCACACACTGCCTCTCCTCCGCCTCCCTCACGCACCACACACTGCCTCTCCTCTGCCTCCCTCACGCACCACACACTGCCTCTCCTCCGCCTCCCTCACACACCACACACTGCCTCTCCTCCGCCTCCCTCACACACCACACACTGCCTCTCCTCCGCCTCCCTCACGCACCACACACTGCCTCTCCTCCGCCTCCATCACACACCACACACTTCCTCTCCTCCGCCTCCCTCACGCACCACACACTGCCTCTCCTCCGCCTCCCTCACGTATCACACACTGCCTCTCCTCCGCCTCCCTCACACACCACACACTGCCTCTCCTCCGCCTCCCTCACACACCTCACACTGCCTCTCCTCCGCCTCCCTCACACACCACACACTGCCTCTCCTCCGCCTCCCTCACACACCACACACTGCCTCTCCTCCGCCTCCCTCACCCCCCCCACCCTGCCTCTCCTCCGCCTCCCTCACCCACCACACACTGCCTCTCCTCCGCCTCCCTCACGCACCACACACTGCCTCTCCTCCGCCTCCCTCACGCACCACACACTGCCTGTCCTCCGCCTCCCTCACGCACCACACACTGCCTCTCCTCCGGCTCCCTCACGCACCACACTGCCTCTCCTCCGGCTCCCTCACGCACCACACACTGCCTCTCCTCCGCCTCCCTCACGCACCTCACACTGCCTCTCCTCCGCCTCCCTCACGCACCACACACTGCCTCTCCTCCGTCTCCCTCACGCACCACACACTGCCTCTCCTCCGCCTCCCTCACGCACCACACACTGCCTCTCCTCCGCCTCCCTCACGCACCACACACTGCCTCTCCTCCGCCTCTTTCACGCACCACACTGCCTCTCCTCCGCCTCCCTCACACACCACCAAACACTGCCTGTTCTCCGCCTCCCTCACGCACCACACACTGCCTCTCCTCCGCCTCCCTCACACACCACACACTGCGTCTCCTCCGCCTCCCTCACGCATCACACACTGCCTCTCCACCGCCTCCCTCACGCACCACACTGCCTCTCCTCCACCTCCCTCACGCACCACACACTGCCTCTCCTCTGCCTCCCTCACGCGCCACACTGCCTCTCCTCCGCCTCCCTCACGCACCTCCAAACACTGCCTGTCCTTCGCCCCCCTCACGCACCACACACTGCGTCTCATCATCCTCCCTCACGCACCACACACTGCCTCTCCTCCGCCTCCCTCACACACCACACACTGCGTCTCCTCCGCCTCCTTCACGCACCACACACGCCTCTCCTCCGCCTCCCTCACACACCACACAGCCTCTCCTCCGCCTCCCTCACGCACCACAAACTGCCTCTCCTCCGCCTCCCTCACGCACCACACACTGCCTCTCCTCCGCCTCCCTCGCGCACCACACACTGCCTCTCCTCCGCCTCCCTCACACACCACACACTGCCTCTCCTCCGCCTCCCTCACGCACCACACACTGCCTCTTCTCCGCCTCCCTCACACACCACACACTGCCTCTCCTCCGCCTCCCTCACACACCACACACTGCCTCTCCTCCGCCTCCCTCACGCACCACACACTGCCTCTTCTCCGGCTCCCTCACACACCACACACTGCCTCTTCTCCGCCTCCCTCACGCACCACACACTGCCTCTCCTCCGCCTCCCTCACGCACCACACACTGCCTCTCCTCCGCCTCCCTCATGCACCACACACTGCCTCTCCTCCGGCTCCCTCAAACACCACACACTGCCTCTCCTCCGCCTCCCTTACGCACCACACACTGCCTCTCCTCCACCTCCCTCACGCACCACACACTGCCTCTCCTCCGCCTCCCTCACACACCACACACTGCCTCTCCTCCGCCTCCCTCACGCACCTCACACTGCCTCTCCTCCGCCTCCCTCACGGACCACACACTTCCTCTCCTCCGCCTCCCTCACGCACCACACACTGCCTCTCCTCCGCCTCCCTCACGCACCACACACTGCCTCTCCTCCGCCTCCCTCACGCACCACACACTGCCTCTCCTCCTCCCTCACGCACCACACACTGCCTCTCCTCCGCCTCCCTCACGCACCACACACTGCCTCTCCTCCGCCTCCCTCACGCACCACACACTGCCTCTCTTCCGCCTCCCTCACGCACCACACACTGCCTCTCCTCCGCCTCCCTCACACACCACACACTGCCTCTCCTCCGCCTCCCTCACACACCACACACTGCCTCTCCTCCGCCTCCATCACACACCACACACTGCCTCTCCTCCGCCGCCCTCACACACCACACACTGCCTCTCCTCCGCCTACCTCACGCACCACACACTGCCTCTCCTCCGCCTCCCTCGCACACCACACACTGCCTCTCCTCCGCCTCCCTCACACACCTCACACTGCCTCTCCTCCACCTCCCTCACACACCACACACTGCCTCTCCTCCGCCTCCCTCACACACCACACACTGCCTCTCCTCCGCCTCCCTCACGCACCACACACTGCCTCTCCTCCGCCTCCCTCACACACCTCACACTGCCTCTCCTCCGCCTCCCTCACACACCACACACTGCCTCTCCTCCGCCTCCCTCACACACCACACACTGACTCTCCTCCGCCTCCCTCACGCACCACACACTGCCTCTCCTCCGCCTCCCTCACACACCACACACTGCCTCTCCTCCGCCTCCCTCACGCACCACACACTGCCTCTCCTCCGCCTCCCTCACGCACCACACACTGCCTCTCCTCCGCCTCCCTCACGCACCACACACTGCCTCTCCTCCGCCTCCCTCACGCACCACACACTGCCTCTCCTCCGCCTCCCTCACGCACCACACACTGCCTCTCCTCCGCCTCCCTCACGCACCACACACTGCCTCTCCTCCGCCTCCCTCACGCACCACACACTGCCTCTCCTCCGCCTCCCTCACGCACCACACACTGCCTCTCCTCCGCCTCCCTCACGCACCACACTCGCCCAGAAATTTGTCAGTGACAATAAACATAATGAATAAACGTCGGGAAATCCTGTTTATTAGCCTAGCTAAGCGACCCAAACTTAATGATTATTATTATTATTTGTAGTAGTAGTAGTAGTAGTAGTAGTAGTAGTAGTAATAATAATAATAATAATGATCCAATTAGTAGTTGTAGCAGTAGTACTACTAGTAGTAGCACTAGTAGTGCTAATAGTAGTAGGACTAGTAGTACTACTAGTAGTACTACTAGTAGTACTAATAATAGTAGTTGTTGTAGTAGTAGATGTAGCAAGAATATTAGTAGAATGCTAATTGGAAGTAAGCCACTGAGAGTGAGATGTAAAAAAAGGGAGGGGGGGGGGAATAGCCCTAGTTCCCTGAATCAAAATTTTTTTTCTTGCATCAAGGCGCTTCCATACGTGGTCAACATAGCTAGTGATTCATGGACCTTAAATTACCTCAATATGTTGGACTCTGAGAAGCGAGGAATATTATGCAAATGAGAGGTAGTTCCCACCCTCTGGGTGTTTATGCCAGAGGGACTTTAAATACTGACGGCCACTGTGGTGTTGTAAAATGTTTTTCATTTGGAAATTCTCACTCGTCAAGGTCATTAAAGACGGAAGATGGGAGAGAGAGAGGGAGAGAGAGATAGAGGGAGAGGGAGGGAGAGAGAGAGAGAGAGAGAGATAGAGAGAGAGAGAGAGAGAGAGAGAGAGAGAGAGAGAGAGAGAGAGAGAGAGAGAGAGAGAGAGAGAGAGAGAGAGAGAGAGAGAGAGAGAGAGAGAGAGAGAGAGAGTGAGTCAGAGTCAGTCGTCTGAGATAAGTCATGTCAGGTAATTTAGTTGACAAATCTACATTAAACCAATAGAATTTTGCGTTACATCATCTGCCATTAAACACAGCGTCTATTCGATATGACTGTATCAGCGACTCTCAGGAAAGTGGTTCAGATGCCTCTTGACACATGGACTCTAGGGATAAATTGTTGATACACTGACGACACTTCCCCTTTGGCAACAGAGAGTAATGCAGTGTAATTCCCAAAAGTGTAATTTTTCAAGTCATTTATGTGTCTATTTCCACTATTTCTCTCCACTGCTACTCTGCTCTATAAGAATTCTCAATTTATCCTCCAAATACAGCGAGTGGGCTCAATCTATACTGCATAGTTTATTATGCTGTCTATGTCCATATTCCTTACTAAAGGCACAAGCAAGCAGACATCATTCCAGAGTGACCTTGAGGCTGACCACACACATTGCATTTAGTTTGATCAGCATCTACGTGTGTACAAATTTGCCAGAAATACTTGTAGCCAAGCTTAAGTCTGATTACATTATCACATGTCAAGGTATCTTATTAATTAAAATAAGATGCTAAACATATCAAGCAAATATCTTAACTTCGCTTCCGACAAACAAAATATGTGTAGATATATATATCCCATATGTATATATATATATATATATATATATATATATATATATATATATATATATATATATATATATATATATGTATATATATAAATATATATATATATATATATATATATATATATATATATATATATATATATATATATATATATATATATATATATATATATATATATATATATATATATATATATATATATATATATATATATATATATATATATATATCATAAAAATCTTTGAAAGAGTGCTAAGAAGCAGGATTGCAAATCACCTGGATTCCCAAAATCTGCACAATCCAGGGCAACATGGGTTCAGGGCAGGTCACTCCTGCCTCTCACAACTACTGGATCACTATGATATGGCCTTGGATGCACTGGAAGAAAATCAGAATGCAGATGTAATATACACAGACTTTGCAAAAGCGTTTGATAAATGCGATCATGGCGCAATAGCGCACAAAATACGTGCTAAAGGAATAACTGGGAAAGTGGGGAGATGGATCTTCAACTTCCTAACAAATCAAACACAAAGAGTAGTGGTCAACAGAGTTAAATCGGAGGTTGCTATAGTGAAGAGCTCTGTTCCACAAGGCACAGTACTCGTCCCCATCTTATTCCTCATCCTCATATCAGACATAGACAGAGATATACACCACAGCACCGTATCATCCTTTGCTGATGATACTAGGATCTGCATGAGGCTGTCATCTGCTGAGGACGCGGTTAACCTCCAAGAAAATATAAACAAAGTTTTCCAGTGGACAACGGTAAACAATATGATGCTCAATGAGGACAAATTCCAACTACTCCGTTATGGAAAACTGGAGGAGATAATAACTAGAACAGAGTATACTACAAACTCTGGCCATACAATAGAGCGGAAAAATAATGTAAGGGACCTGGGAGTAGTAATGTCTGAGGATCTCACTTTCAAGGATCACAACAGTGCCACGATCACAAGTGCAAAGAAAATGATAGGATGGATAATGAGAACGTTCAAAACGAGAGATGACAAGCCAATGATGATCCTTTTCAAATCACTTGTTCTCTCTAGGATGGAATACTGCTGTACATTAACATCTCCATTCAAAGCAGGTGAAATTGCAGATCTAGAGAGTGTAGAGAGATCCTTTACTGCACGTATAAGTTCTGTCAAGCACCTTAAATACTGGGAACTCTTAGAAGCACTTGACTTGTACTCGTTGGAACGCATGAGAGAGAGATATATCTACACTTGGAAAATCCTGGAAGGAATGGTCCCGAATCTGCACACAGAAATCACTCCCTATGAAAGTAAAAGACAGAGCAGGCGATGCAAATTACCCCCAATTAAAAGTAGGGGCGCCATTGGTACACTAAGAGAAAACACCGTAAGTGTCTGGGGACCAAGACTGTTCAACAGCCTCCCATCAAGCATTAGGGGAATTACCAATAAACCCCTGGCTGCCTTCAAGAGAGAGCTGGACAGATACCTAAAGCCAGTGCCGGATCAGCCAGGCTGTGGTTCGTACGTTGGACTGCGTGCGGCCAGCAGTAACAGCCTGGTTGATCAGGCCCTGATCCACCGGGAGGCCTGGTCATGGATCGGGCCGCGGGGGCGTTGATCACCGGAATAACCTCCAGATAACGTCCTGGTAACCAGGTATTCTTGTTATCCTTTTGGTGACTAGTTCCTAGGCCTTATAAGTATCCATTTGTTCATGCGCTACCGTCTACTTGATAAATGCGGGGTCTACCTACCTATCTATCTACCTGGAGGGTATTCCGGGAATCAACGCCCCCGCGGCCCTGTCCATGACTAGGCCTCCTGGTGAATCAGGGCCTGATCAACGAGGCTGTTACTGCTGGCCGCACGTAGATCAACATACGAACCGTAGCCCGGTTGATCCGGCACCGACTTTAGGTATCTGTCCAGCTCGGTGCACAACAAACTAGCCAGTTCGGCGGAAAATGTAATCTACAGGTTTAGAGAGCTACTAAAAAAATCAATAATGACCTATATTTGCATAGAGCTGACAAAAAATAAATAATATAAATGGCTTTGATACTTCTGACAGTGTGCTACAAATAATGCTACTACTGGTAATAATAATAATAATAATAATAATAATAATAATAATAATAATAATAATAATAATAATAATAATAATAATAATAATAACAACAACAACAACAGGAACAACAACAACAACAACAACAACAATAATAATAATAATAATAATATTAATAATAATAATAATAATAATAATAACAATAATAACAATAATAATAATAATAATAATAATAATAATAATAATAATAACAATAATAACAATAATAATAATAATAATAATAATAATAATAATAATAATAATAATAATAATAATAATAACAATAATAATAATAATAATAATAATAATAATAATAACAATAATAATAATAATAATAATAATAATAATAATAATAATAATAACAATAATAACAATAATAATAATAATAATAATAATAATAATAATAATAATAATAATAATAATAATAATAATAACAATAATAATAATAATAATAATAATAATAATAATAATAATAATAATAACAACAACAATTATAATAATAATAATAATAATAATAATAATAATAATAATAATAATAATAATAATAATAATAATAACAACAGGAACAACAACAACAACAATAATAATAATAATAATAATAATAATAATAATAATAATAATAATAATAATAATAATAATAACAACAATAATAATAATAATAATAATAATAATAATAATAATAATAATAATAATAATAATAATAATAATAATAATAATAACAACAGGAACAACAATAATAATAATAATAATAATAATAATAATAATAATAATAATAATAATAATAATAATAATAATAATAATAATAATAATAATAATAATAACAACAATAATAATAATAATAATAATAATAATAATAATAATAATAATAATAATAATAATAATAATAATAATAATAATAATAATAATAATAATAATAATAAATGGATATATAGTCCCTTAGAGCCTTGTATTTATTTGATGTGCTAGATAATTACACTGGAAACAAAGCTATTTCTCCCTTGTCATATTCCATCACACAAGATGGATTTTGTACATCAGGCAGAGAAAAGGGAGGAAATAAAACAGGGCAGCTGTGGTGGTGCGAGGGTGATCCTGGTGTTGGCTCCCTGGTGACGGTGGTCCTACAAGGTTAATTTGGGAGCAGCCTCAAAGTACTTAACCTCTTCTCTCTAGAATGGTTTTAAGGGCTCACTGTTCATTTACAAGGAAAATTTAATGAGAATACCCTTTCGTGTATATTGTTTTACAACGCAGCGACTATATATGCAAAACGAGTATTACATATTTCTTCTGCCTTTGAAGTTGGGGCGGAAGCTAATACGTTATTCTTTGGAGCTTATTTTATCTTCGCTTCAAATATGTTAATGGGTTAATAATGCTAGTATTTATCTCGGTTCGTTAAGGGTTCTTACGAGTACTCATCTGTCGGCATGACTGTCATGTAGTGACAGTAAGAGCCCCATGTCCAGAAGGAGAGCATACCCCCTGGACCACTTGACTGCCACTTTCTGTTGACAGCTTGACTCCCACGATGTATTTGGCACTATGATTTACGACGGTGCGACCAGGGTCCCCAGGGGTGGCGGTAAACCTAGTCCAGTATGACCTGCTGAGACGTCTTTCTTAGCTCTCCTCTGCTCTCTCTCTCTCTCTCTCTCTCTCTCTCTCTCTCTCTCTCTCTCTCTCTCTCTCTCTCTCTCTCTCTCTCTCTCTCTCTCTCTCTCTCTCTCTCTCTCTCTCTCTCTCTCTCTCAGGAAATAGGCCATCCTGAGAGATGGCAATTCACAAGCAGTAATATCTCCATCTCTAAGATCCCTGAAGTGTTCCGGGGGCCAGCATTCCCTTTGCCCGGTCCATGACCATATATATCTTCACTATCCTATGCGATGGGAGGTTACCTGGAGGTTACCTGGAGGTTATTCGAGGATCACCGCGGCGTCATGACGGCCTCGATGGATCAGGCTGATCACTGGCTGTACTGCTGCTGCGCAGTCCGACTACGAGCCAGCCCGGCTGATCGCACTGACTTTGGTATCTGTCAGCTCTCTTTGAAGGCAGCAGGGTTTCAGGCAATTCCCTAATGCGATGAGGCTGTTGAACAGTTGCCCGAACATGTGTTTCTCTTAGTGTACCAATGGGCCCTACTTTTATTGGCGGCATTTTGCATCCCTGCCAGTCTTTTACTTTCGTGGAGTGATTTCTGTGTCAGATTTGGGACCATTCCTTCAAGATTTTCCAGTGTAGATTATGATATATCTCTCCTCCTGCGTTCACAGTACAGTCAAGTGCTTCAAGCGTTCCCAGTAGTTAGGTGCTGACAGAACATACGTGCAGTAAAGGATCTCTGTACACTCTGATCCGATTCACTGCTGTATGGAGATGTTAATGTACGAAATTCAGCTAGAAACAGTGATTTGAAAGGATCATCATGGAGCTAGCATCTCCGTTTTGAAAGTTCTCATTATCCATCCTATCATTTCTTTGCACTCGATCTGCTTTGTGATCTGAAGTGGATAGCTAACTTTCGTTCCTTCTATGTAACCATCACTAAGACTTGTTCAGAAGCACACTGCTGATCTCTCTCTCTCTCTCTCTCTCTCTCTCTCTCTCTCTCTCTCTCTCTCTCTCTCTCTCTCTCTCTCTCTCTCTCTCTCTCTCTCTCTCTCCCAGAGGTTTTTATTTATCGGCCTGTATGTTATGGTCTAAACTCCAGGAGGATGAGGGAGAGAGGCTATTTTACACAATGGGTAAAGCACGTTTGAGACGCCGGTCGCAAATTTTAATTTGCGCGGCAGCCATACTGCCTGGAGGCCCCTCTCTGTGAGGTGTTGTAGAAACTCCTGGGTGTGAGAGGTGTTGTAGAGGCTCCTCGGTGTGTGAGAGATATTGTAGAGGCTCCTGGGTGTGAGAAGTGTTATAGAGGTTCCTGGGTGTGTGAGGTGTTGCAGAGGCTCCTGGGTGCGAGAGGTGCTGTAGAGGCTCCTTGGTGTGAGGAGCTCTGGCTGAGGATTACGGAGACAACACCTCGACTGCTTCACTCTCAGGAGATAACAGGTCATAAAGGTGCACACTCAGGGAGGTTTATGGTGTGGGTGTTGGTGCTACCTGCCAGTGAAGACGGAGGGGAGGTGACGGACTGCTGAAACATCAACGCAAGACGATAGTGACGACAGAGAGGACTTTAGATGGGATACATGACTGGAAATGGGCCAGCAGTAACAGCCAGGGTGATCAGGCCCTGATCCACCTGGAGGTCTGGTTATGAACTGGGCTGCGGGAGAGTTGACCCCCACAGTACTCGCCCCATCTTATTCCTTATCCTCATATCAGACATAAACAGAGATATACACCACAGCACCGTATCATCCTTTGCGGATGATACTAGGATCTCATGAGGCTGTCATCTGCTGAGGACGCGGTTAACCTCAGAAGATATAAACAAAGTTTTCCAGTGGGCAACGGTAAACAATATGATGTTCAATGAGGACAAATTCCAACTACTCCGTTATGGAAAACTGGAGGAGATAATAACTAGAACAGAGTATACTACTGACTCCGGCCATACAATAGAGCGGAAAAATAATGTAAGGGACCTGGGAGTAGTAATGTCTGAGGATCTCACTTTCAAGGATCACAACAGTGCCACGATCGCACGTGCAAAGAAAATGATAGGATGGATAATGAGAACTTTCAAAACGAGAGATGCCAAGCCCATGATGATCCTTTTCAAATCACTTGTTCTCTCTAGGCTGGAATCTGGCATAACATCTCCATCAAAGCAGGGCGAATGAGATCTAGAGAGGGAATCTTTACGATGATAAGTTCTGTCGAGCACCTTAAACTGATCGGCCTTGGAGGCTGGTTATGAACTTTGGGACGCAGGAGAGATTATCAAATCTACACTTGGAAAATCTTGGAAGGAATGGTCTCCAAATCTGCGCACTAGAAATCCTCCCTATGGAAGAGACTGAGCAAAGGCGATGCAAAATGCCGCAATCAAAGTAGAGACGCCATTGGTCACTGAGCACCATAGAGTGTCGTCCAAAACTGTTCAACAGCCTCCCATCAAGCATGGGAGGTGTTAAAGCTGGCTGCCTTCAGAGAGGCTGGACAGATCCTAAATAGGCGATCAGCCGTGGCTGTGGCTCTACGTCAGGATGCGTGCGGCCAGCAGTAACAGCCTAGTTGATCAGGCCCTGATCCATCGGGAGGCCTGGTCATGGACCGGGCCGCGGGGGCGTTGATCCCCGGAATAACCTCCAGGTAACCAGGTAACCCCCCCGACATCCTCCAGTTAGGTAGACGAGAGATAAGGCACATGACTGAGATGACAGGACACATAGCTGAGATAATGGGGCACATGACTGAGATGATGGGAGATATGACTGAGATGATGGGACACATGACTGAGATGACCAGAGATGGAACTCATGACTGAGATGACTGGAAATAAGGCACATAACTGATATGACAGAAAATGGGACACATGACAGAAATGACTGGAAATGGGACACATGACAGATGGGGACGCTATTTATGGGGCACACCAATGAAGATGCGACACGTAACTAAAATGACTAAAGATGTGATGCATGATGGCCGAGATGATTGGGGATGCGATATATAAAAATTTAGATGAGAAAAATGGCTAGAGATGCGACACATGAGGATAATGACGAAGATAACATATGTAACACCTGATGAAGACGAGTATTTAGATTTATATTTTGCTGCCCTAAGCGACTTATTTATTGTGCAACTAATATCCATCCAGCAGACGGCACGCAAGAGCATATGGATATACTCAAGGCCAAGAAACTAGGCCCCAGTAGGGTTAACAGGAGTATATCTGGATATATATCCACAAATTATCGTTCATCTCTTCCGAGCAAATTCAGGTTAGTCGCTTAAAATGCCTGGAATCATGTTTTCATTACAAAGGTTTACGCAGGTCCTGGAAATGTCAAAAAGACGGGTCCTGGAGTAGGAATTTGGATAATATTTATTGAAAATCACTAAACCCATACGGGCCATGAGTACACTGTGCGATAAACAGTAAGTGTAAATGGTCCAAGACTATTCAACAGCCTCCCAAGAGACCCCTAGCTGTCTTCAAAGGTAAGCTTCGTAAGTTCTACAAGTTAGTTCCTGATCTCGTACGTTGGACCGCGTGAAGTCCACAATAAAAGCCTGGTTGATCAGGCGTTGATCACCAGGAGGCGCATGGGTGTTGACAGTCGAAAACATGCTTCAGGTACCCTTCATTAGCATCAGTGCGCCTCTCTTGATTGATGGGTTTAGACCTCAATCCATTTACACACACACACACACACACACACACACACACACACACACACACACACACACACACACACACACACACACACACACACATACACACACACACACACACACACACACACACAAAGAATTTGGTTCACGAATGATTCTCATACTTTCTCTTTTTCAACAGTGCCTGCAGCTATGGTCGTGGTCACTTACTGTTTCATTAGGGTCCGTGTTGTGGGTGCAGTGACTGTCGGCACCAAGACCACCTCTGAGGGTGGGAGGTGGACGTGTGTGGGAACCTGATGCTGGGGTGGGTGGGTGTGAGAGTGGGTGTAGATGTTGGTGTGGGGTGTGTCAGTGAGTGTGTGGGAGACAAGGGTGGGGGTTAGTTCTGGTGTTAGTGGGGGTGGGAGTGGATGAGTGTGTGGGGTGGATGTCAGGTTAGGATACTGAGAGGTGACGCTTGACATGGGGTTCAACGCTAACATCTGTGTGACGCCACGTGTGACGGCTTCTCATTCATTTTTTTTTTATGTATGCAAACCCTGTTGTCCATCAGTTAGAAATCCATACTTCAAATCAGAAGAGAATTTCTCCAGTTCCATTTATAGCCAAAGGCGAAACTCAAGTCGAAATAAATATTTCTTTTTTTGGGTTTAGGCCGTCTGAAATATCTTAGTGGATAAATAACCGAGATCAACACATCTCTGTGTACCTGTGATGTTCGTAGTTCCTTGATAAAGCTCCTTGAAGGCAAAACATAATGTCGTTATAACAAATGTGTGTGGGACTACTGACCAGTATAGTAATGGTATACAATACCGACAGATGGATAAGTAAGACATTTATACAACACTTAAGTGTCTTTATTACGAAAGTGTTTCATTTGCACACTAAGCTTCTTCAGTCCAGTATAGAGATGACTAAATGTAGAGACAACAGAAACAGTGGAGAGGAAAAGAGAAAGTGGATACTTGGTAGTAGTTTTGAGGTGGTGAGTCCCTTAGCCTTGAGAAGTGTTCACCTCCATAAAAAAGTCCAACTCATATCCACCTATATCCATTCATGTATATGTAGTCGCTTCCGGATGTCACCGCCACCGCGGCTCTGTCCTAGACCAGTCCTCCTGATTCCTGGCCTGATCGATCAAGCTTTTAGTGCCCGCCGCCTGCAGTCCAACGCATGTCCCTCATCTCGTCTGATCAAGAACTGATTTGAGGAATTTGACGAGACCGTCTTGAAGATGGCCAAGGGTTTGTTGGTAGTTCCCGTTACGATGTATGAAGAGAGGGTGTTGAAGAGTTACCTGTAGTCTACCTGGAGGGCATTCTGGGGATCAACGCCCCCGCGGCCCAGTCCATGACCAGGCCTTCTGGTGGATCAGGGCTTGATCAACGAGGCTGTTACTGCTGACCGCATACAGTCTAACGTACGAACCATAGTCCGGCTGATTCGGTACCGACTTTAGTTCTCCGTGTACTTAATGCTTTTCACCGAAGTATTCAGTAGCGTCTGCCAAGTCTCTTGTTATCATACGTCCCGTCTACCCTATTTTAAAAGCTTCGCAAAGCTCTCGGTAAATGATGCTACTTGACAGTTCACTCCACTCATACACAACCTTGTTACCAGACGAGAGCTTTCCTATAGCCTTTCTAAAACTAAATTTGTACAAGTTGAACCCACTGCTGCAAATCCTATCTCATATATTTTTTACAAGTTATTTGTAACCCCCTTTATTTATTCCTGTCCTTAGTGTATGCATTTCTAGAAAGTACAGATTCAGTGCCCTCAGATTATCTTTGTAGGAAAGATTTCTGAAGCAAAAAATTCTATTAGCTGTATTGAGAACTATTATATACTGTTGTCTCGGCTGTACATTAATGCTAACCAGAACTCCCGAGTCCTTTTCATATTCTTTTTGCCTGAGATCTACATTATTTAGTTTATGAGTGCCATGGTCGTTTTCTTTTCAAGTAGATAACGTTGAAACGTTGGAAATAAAAATACCTAGCTGTTGTACGTCTCAGTCTTCTACGGGTCAGCATAGTATACCATTATTACATTAAGTCAGTTCTCTTGCCTATCAGTCAACCACGCTTCCATCCAAGTGATAATTTCCCTTTCTGTTCCTTGTGCCGCTAATTTCTTGAACAGTCTTCTGTGTGGAACTCTATTAAAGGTCTTAGTGGAATCCATATACACTACGTCATTTTTATTATCACGATCAACCGCCTCCAGTACACTAATGAAACAAATAATAAATTCGTACAGGCAAGACTGATTCAGACTAACGGATGAGACTTGAACCCATGTCAAGTGGCATTACGATTTGTGAGTCATGCTGAGACTCTGTGCTCAAATTATATCTTTTAAGGTGCCAACGAAATGCTTTCGCAATTGTTGATTCCATAAATTATCCCAAAATTGAGGTCAGGCTGACTGGAGGAGATATGTCGCTTTATAAATGGGTATCATATTTATCGTGTTCGACTTATCCGATACAATACCTGTATGTAGTGATCTGTTTACAGAGATTAGCTAATGGTTTACCAAGGTCCTCCGTACATTCCTTTAGAGTGAGTGAAAATCCCGTCCTTGCTGGTAGACTAGTCAATAAAAATTAACTTTTGGTTTACCTAGAGTTTGCTTGGAGTCGCTTCCGGAGGTCACAGCCCCCTCGGCCCGGTCTCAGACCAGGCCTGCTGGTTGTTGACCTGATCGATCAAGCTGTTAGTGCCCGCCATCTAGGCACTAATATATTTTAATTTCATAATAATTACCGTACTTTTATAAACAAATTAATTATATTACAGCTTGTTAAGTATTTTAAGTAATGTTATGAACGAAAAAAAAATCGAGTGGGCGAGACAAAACGAAAGGTTTGAGGAGAAACATCTGTGAAAGAAAGACATAATGGGTCTAATATTACGCTAACCACGTCAACAAACAACGAAGGAGGTGTGTAGAGCCTTGGGAACTTGCTATTCCGGAACAAGAACCGTACGTAGTTCCGGATGGTAAACACCCGCGGGTAGTGTATGTTATGTGGCCTCTCTCCAGTTATCACCGCCTTCACAGCCTCTGTCAACACGTCACCCTCACGAGTACCTCTTTCACCATCTCTGTTTACTCTGTCACCATTACCAGTACCTTTATCACGTTTATTGCCTCTGCTAATATGCCGATACCATCACTGTTACCAGTACCTCTACACCACCACTGTTTCTCCCAACGCCTCACCGTCACCAATACTTCTTTTAGTGCCTCACCACACCGTCATCAGTACCTCCTTCACCACCGTCGCTGCCTCTCTCTCTCCACATTGCCTTTCGCCATTCTTTCACCATCAATAATATTACATTTACCTCTCTCAGCCCCGTCAACACTGCCACCACCATCTCTTCCCTAGCCCTAGCTCACATTCCTCTCTGGATTTTGATGCGATACTAACATCTCGTCTAACTCCAGCCCCTTTCCTTCCCTCTACAACCATCAGCAGAGTTCACATGCACTGTCACTTCCACTACAAGCATCTTATCCACTAATTAGATATTCTCCATTATCAGAGCTGGTACCACTACCAATATTGATAATACAACCAACAACCAGCTTCGCATCCACTAACACTCCATTCTCCACTTCCATCAGAGCTAACGCCATCAGTTATCAACTCAACAACAAGAATCGCATCGCCAACATCCCACCCTCCTCCACCACTAACCACCAGCGCCACAACATGCATCACATCTACCAACACTACACTACTGATACTACCAAAGCTAACACTTCGACAACCACCAAAGCTAAAGCTACCTCCGCCACCAGAGCTAACGCCACCACCAGCAGCGCCACAGGGCTCACCACCACCCCTGCTGGGCACCAACACAGCCATGGTCGAGTGGGCTGTGTCTTGGCTACCCACTAGACTTCCACCCACCCACTACATGAAACCAGGTCCCTTTCCTATCCCTTGACTCATAAACCTACTGACTAGTAACGAGTCAGGAATATACCTCAGGAACGTATTTGCCTGATCATAGGAAGCAGGTAGGGCAGTTAGTACATAATTTTATTGTTGCTAAAACTGAGGGAGAGGACGCTGTCTTCATTTGAGTACCTGTGGAAAAGGAAGGGGAGCGTAAATGGTAAACGGGAAGGATAGACGCATCGTAGAGTGATACTTCTTGTAAGACTATCTGCTTGTAGATTATAGATATCTATAGTTTAAACGCTGCTAGCTTTTGTTAGGGTTTGGAGCATACACACAATATGCACACTTGGGGAGATGACTGAGCATTCGAGAATTTGGTTACGCTAAAAGCGTATGCATTAGTCAGTCATGCAGATGTTTGCCTAAGTCAGTTCTGAAAACATTTCAGCGCGTCAGGTTTGCGAGCATTTTAGAGCGTCAGGTTTGCGAGCATTTTAGAGCGTCAGGTTTGCGTGCATTTTAGAGCGTCAGGCTTGCGAGCATTTTAGAGCGTCAGGTTTGCGAACATTTTAGAGCGTCAGGTTTGCGAGCATTTTAGAGCGTCAGGTTTGCCAGCATTTTAGAGCGTCAGGTTTGCCAGCATTTTAGAGCGTCAGGTTTGCGAGCATTTTAGAGCGTCAGGTTTGCGAGCATTTTAGAGCGACAGGTTTGCGAGCATTTTAGAGCGTCAGGTTTGCGAGCATTTTAGAGCGTCAGGTTTGCAAGCATTTTAGAGCGTCAGGTTTGCCAGCATTTTAGAGCGTCAGGTTTGCCAGCATTTTAGAGCGTCAGGTTTGCAAGCATTTTAGAGCGTCAGGTTTGCAAGCATTTTAGAGCGTCAGGTTTGCCATCATTTTAGAGCGTCAGGTTTGCGAGCATTTTAGAGCGTCAGGTTTGCAAGCATTTCAGAGTGTCTGGTTTGCAAGCATTTTAGAGCGTCAGGTTTGCAAGCATTTTAGAGCGTCAGGTTTGCAAGCATTTTAGAGCGTCAGGTTTGCAAGCATTTTAGAGCGTCAGGTTTGCCAGCATTTTAGAGCGTCAGGTTTGCAAGCATTTTAGAGCGTCAGGTTTGCAAGCATTTTAGAGCGTCAGGTTTGCAAGCATTTTAGAGCGTCAGGTTTGCAAGCATTTTAGAGCGTCAGGTTTGCCAGCATTTTAGAGCGTCAGGTTTGCGAGCATTTTAGAGCGTCAGGTTTGCCAGCATTTTAGAGCGTCAGGTTTGCAAGCATTTTAGAGCGTCAGGTTTGCAAGCATTTTAGAGCGTCAGGTTTGCCATCATTTTAGAGCGTCAGGTTTGCGAGCATTTTAGAGCGTCAGGTTTGCAAGCATTTCAGAGTGTCTGGTTTGCAAGCATTTTAGAGCGTCAGGTTTGCCAGCATTTTAGAGCGTCAGGTTTGCAAGCATTTTAGAGCGTCAGGTTTGCAAGCATTTTAGAGCGTCAGGTTTGCCAGCATTTTAGAGCGTCAGGTTTGCAAGCATTTTAGAGCGTCAGGTTTGCAAGCATTTTAGAGCGTCAGGTTTGCAAGCATTTTAGAGCGTCATGTTTGCAAGCATTTTAGAGCGTCAGGTTTGCCAGCATTTTAGAGCGTCAGGTTTGCCAGCATTTTAGAGCGTCAGGTTTGCCAGCAATCTAGAGCGTCAGGTTTGCCAGCACTTTAGAGCGTCAGGTTTGGCAGCATTTTAGAGCGTCAGGTTTGCGAGCATTTTAGGGCGTCAGGTTTGCCAGCATTTTAGAGAGTCAGGGTTGCGAGCATTTTAGAGCGTCAGGTTTGCGAGCATTTTAGAGAGTCAGGTTTGCGAGCATTTTAGAGCGTCAGGTTTGCGAGCATTTTAGAGCGTCAGGTTTGCGAGCATTTTAGAGAGTCAGGGTTGCGAGCATTTTAGAGCGTCAGGTTTGCAAGCATTTTAGAGCGTCAGGTTTGCGAGCATTTTAGAGCGTCAGGTTTGCGAGCATTTTAGAGCGTCAGGTTTGCGAGCATTTTAGAGCGTCAGGTTTGCCAGCATTTTAGAGCGTCAGGTTTGCCAGCATTTTAGAGCGTCAGGTTTGCCAGCATTTTAGAGCGTCAGGTTTGCGAGTATTTTAGAGTGTCAGGTTTGCAAGCATTTTAGAGCGTCAGGTTTGCAAGCATTTTAGGGCGTCCGATTTGCAAGCATTTTAGGGCGTCAGGTTTGCAAGCATTTTAGGGCGTCAGGTTTGCAAGCATTTTAGGGCGTCAGGTTTGCAAGCATTTTAGAGCGTCAGGTTTGCAGGCATTTTAGAGCGTCAGGTTTGCAAGCATTTTAGGGCGTCAGGTTTGCAAGCATTTTAGAGCGTCAGGTTTGCAAGCATTTTAGCGCGTCAGGTTTGCAAGCATTTTAGGGCGTCAGGTTTGCAAGCATTTTAGAGCGTCAGGTTTGCAAGCATTTTAGGGCGTCAGGTTTGCAAGCATTTTAGGGCGTCAGGTTTGCAGGCATTTTAGAGCGTCAGGTTTGCAAGCATTTTAGAGCGTCAGGTTTGCAAGCATTTTAGGGCGTCAGGTTTGCAAGCATTTTAGGGCGTCAGGTTTGCCAGCATTTTAGAGAGTCAGGCTTGCGAGCATTTTAGAGCGTCAGGTTTGCGAGCATTTTAGAGCGTCAGGTTTGCGAGCATTTTAGAGCGTCAGGTTTGCGAGCATTTTAGGGCGTCAGGTTTGCAAGCATTTTAGGGCGTCAGGTTTGCCAGCATTTTAGAGCGTCAGGTTTGCGAGCATTTTAGAGCGTCTGGTTTGCGAGCATTTTAGAGCGTCAGGTTTGCGAGCATTTTAGAGCGTCAGGTTTGCGAGCATTTTAGAGCGTCAGGTTTGCGAGCATTTTAGAGCGTCAGGTTTGCGAGCATTTTAGAGCGTCAGGTTTGCCAGCATTTTAGAGCGTCAGGTTTGCCAGCATTTTAGAGCGTCAGGTTTGCCAGCATTTTAGAGCGTCAGGTTTGCGAGTATTTTAGAGCGTCAGGTTTGCAAGCATTTTAGAGCGTCAGGTTTGCAAGCATTTTAGGGCGTCCGATTTGCAAGCATTTTAGGGCGTCATGTTTGCAAGCATTTTAGGGCGTCAGGTTTGCAAGCATTTTAGGGCGTCAGGTTTGCAAGCATTTTAGGGCGTCAGGTTTGCAGGCATTTTAGAGCGTCAGGTTTGCAAGCATTTTAGGGCGTCAGGTTTGCAAGCATTTTAGAGCGTCAGGTTTGCAAGCATTTTAGGGCGTCAGGTTTGCAAGCATTTTAGGGCGTCAGGTTTGCAAGCATTTTAGAGCGTCAGGTTTGCAAGCATTTTAGGGCGTCAGGTTTGCAAGCATTTTAGGGCGTCAGGTTTGCAAGCATTTTAGAGCGTCAGGTTTGCAAGCATTTTAGAGCGTCAGGTTTGCAAGCATTTTAGGGCGTCAGGTTTGCAAGCATTTTAGGGCGTCAGGTTTGCCAGCATTTTAGAGAGTCAGGCTTGCGAGCATTTTAGAGCGTCAGGTTTGCGAGCATTTTAGAGCGTCAGGTTTGCGAGCATTTTAGGACGTCAGGTTTGCAAGTATTTTAGAGCGTCAGGTTTGCGAGCATTTTAGAGCGTCTGGTTTGCGAGCATTTTAGAGCGTCAGGTTTGCGAGCATTTTAGAGCGTCAGGTTTGCGAGCATTTTAGAGCGTCAGGTTTGCGAGCATTTTAGAGCGTCAGGTTTGCAAGCATTTTAGAGCGTCAGGTTTGCAAGCATTTTAGGGCGTCAGGTTTGCAAGCATTTTAGCGCGTCAGGTTTGCAAGCA
>NC_091300.1:28825092-28842592 GCF_038502225.1 Cherax quadricarinatus | reverse complement strand
GTGTACAGGTATGATAATACAGCAAAATAGCAATATGGCTACAACTAATAATAATAATTATTAAAAATAATAATGATAATAATAATAATAATAATAATAATAATAATAATAATAATAATAATAATAATAATAATAATAATAATAATAATAATAATGACCAGAATACTGCACCTTATAGTTTTTATTGTCATCAGTTACACTCTCTACAACTCTCTGTTTAAGGTTCCGGAGATCATTGGTCATGTGGTCCTGTCATTGACCTGGCCTCTTGGTTGATGGCTTGTTCAGTCAGGATGTTGATACAAGCTGCCGGCAGCTTACGTCGCCACCCACCGCAGCTCAGCTAGTTAAGAACTGTTTGAAGAAATCAAATGGTTGTCTTCAAGAGGGAGCTGGACAGATACCTAAAGTCGGTGCCGATTCAACCGGGCTGTGGTTCGTACGTTGGACTACGTACGGCCAGCAGTAACAGCCTCGTTAATCAGGCCCTGATCCACAGGGAGGCCTGGTTGTGGACCGGGCCGCGGGGGCATTGACCCCCGGAACACCCTCCAGGCATTCTCCAGTATTCTCTCTTGAGGACAGGGGGTCGCTTGATAATTGCCCTTATAATGTATTTGGATCCTTTATGGGTACTGATTTACCTTCGTGTACCCAAAAGAAAAACTACTTTTCACTGGGGGTCTTGTACCCCTATAATGTCTCCAGTTGTCAAAGAGTGAGTAATTCCAGTGACCAGAGTTGAAATTATTTCCTCTAATATTTTCTGGCATAAAATTATATATTTCTCACCTGCACTTCACCTGGAGTCTACTTTGGAGAGTGTTCCGGGGGTCAATTCCCCCGCGAACCGATCCATGACCAGGCCTCTCAGTGGATCAGGGAATGATCAACCAGGCTGTTACTACTGGCCGCACGCAATCCAGCCCGGATGTTCTGGTAATGATTTTAGGTCAGTACAAGGAGTACAGCCTGAGAAAGCGTAGGCGTTCCCAGTAAAAAGCGACCATAAGGCTGGCCACTTTGGATTATCTGTGTGTCTGTCAAACTGCCAGAAGCACTTGCAGTTAAGCCTAACCCTGGCTACCACAACATCAGTCATTCTGTTTACATGGCAAGTTGCTTATCCGCGTTGTATCACTCACTATAATAACATGAACGTAGGATAAACATATCTACGGAGAAATATGTATTGTGAACAGACAGACTGATGTTGTAGTAGCCAGGCTTAGGCTTGGTTACAAGTACTTCCTGTGGTTTGACAGACAACAGATGATAAACAAAGTAAGCACAAAGCACGTGGTCAGCCATATGGTCACTATGTGCGGTCTTTGTCCATTTGTTGAGGAATATAGAAATAGTATGTAATAACCGATGTGATATGTCAAGGTATATTATTAATGAAGAAAAAGCTGCCAAACATATTAAGCAAATAATCAATATTTGTTTGCAACACAGAAGACAATGTACAAATAAATCCAGATGTATTCCTCTTACCCTTTATGGGCCTGTTTATTAGGCCTTTATGCGTATCCATATACTTTTGTTCTACCGTCTACAAGAATGATATGGAGTTTCCTGCTCTAAAATATTTCTGCACCTTCTCTAGAACTGCAATTTTGCATTTTAACTAACGTGTTAGTGTACAGGAATTAGCAGCAGCAGCGGCAGCAGCAGCAGCAGCGGCAGCAGCAGCAGCGGCAGAGGCAGCAGCAGCAGCAGCGGCAGAGGCAGCAGCAGCAGCAGCGGCAGCAGCAGCGGCAGCGGCAGCAGCAGCAGCAGCAGCGGCAGCAGCAGCAGCAGCTGCAGCAGCAGCAGCAGCAGCAGCAGCTGCAGCAGCAGCAGCAGCAGTAGCAGCAGCAGCAGCAACAGCAATAGCAGTAGCATGGTAGGAGTACATCATGTATCATTACATGGCAGGAGTACATCATGTATCATTACATGGCAGGAGTACATCATGTATCATTACATGGCAGGAGTACATCAGGTATCGTTACATGGCAGGAGTACATCAGATATCATTGCATGGCAGGAGTACATCAGGCATCGTTACATGGCAGGAGTACATCATGTATCATTCTATTGCAGGAGTACATATATCATTATAGTGCAGCTGACCATCATGCATCGTTGCAGTGTCCTTTAATTTCGGGCCCTCTGAGGCCTGATTAGGGCTCTCAATGCATGGAACTGGAGCTACCCTCTCTCCACTCTTGGATCGAGCTTGATTGCTTCCCATTCCCCCAGGGCGCTGCATGGCCACTCTTTACGTGTATGACACTTCCCCGTGATTAGTCATTATTTTTGAGTTGCTCTTATTGGCTACATCTCTTTAAACAGTAATTAATTCCAGGAAGTGGAGGAAATGCTCTTTGTGACAATTGCTCTTTAAAGAGCTGATGCAGCGGTCTCTCTGTTTCTTGATACAGTTCAAATAATCAAATTTATTTCCATTTATTCCCAGGAGAAAGTGAGTTAGGATTAAAGAAAGTTACTAGAGGTGAGGTGGAGAAATTTAGCTTAGAATGTCATAGAGGATAGCAAGAAAATAATCTTTGAGAATGCTGAAAGTAACTGAGGATGAGGGGAAAAGTTACTGAGGATGAGGGGAAAAGTTATCGAGGATGAGGGGAAAAGTTATTGAAGATGAAGGAAAGTAAATGTATAGAAGGAAAGCAACTGTGGTTGGTATAAAGTCATATATGTTGAAAAGTAACTGAGAATGGGAGAAAGTCAATGAGAATTGGGAAAGTAACTGAAGACAAGAAAGTAAGTGTGGATGAGAAAATAACTCAGGATGCGAGAAAATCATTGTAAATGGAGTGTCAGGTGAGCAAAACTAAGAATGAATGTTCAGGTTTATTGGAGCACTTTATACAGGGACATATAATACAGACTATACAGGTTGTTGCTAGGGACGGGCAGCCTCACGACACCAGGTCATCCCTATATGGCTGGAACAATAGGCGAGGCACCTTACGTTGCTTGGGGGAGGCGCCCCTGTCCTCCGGGCTGACTAGGGGGCTCCTACGATCCGAAATAACAGGAGGCGACGGGGGTTCAGAGTGTGTTCGAGAGGCAGTGGGTGGGGTGAGTGTTTGGGCGTGGGTTAGACTGGGATAGAATAGACCGCATAAACACCCATCGCCGCCCACTTTCGGGGATTCTCGGGCGGGGCAAGTGGGTAGGTGGCCGTTCATGCTTTGAATTACGGGAGTTGGTGACATTACAGGGATGGGGAGGCCTAAGGGTCTGCTGTACGGCGGGGAAGGAATAGACGGGTGTGGCCGGGGATATGGACTGAATCTTGACATCGAGGGAGTGTGTGCAGGGCTGGTGTACCCTGGAGGCTGCGCTCTTGCAGCGGCGGCGGCGGCGGCCCACGGGGAAGTGTTGGCGAAGTATGGTGGGTAGGTAGCAGCGGCCGCGGCGGCAGCAGCAGCGGCATGAAGTATATAGGCAGTGAGGGTTGGGTCAGCGTAGGGCCAGACTAGAGCAAGTCGCTGACGTTTGTCCTTCATGCGTCGATTTTGGAACCAGACCTGTGGACATAACACAAGAAAACTATTATATATATATATATATATATATATATATATATATATATATATATATATATATATATATATATATATATATATATATATATATATATATATATATATATATATATATATATATATATATATATATATATATAACTACTGTAGACCTACTGGTACTAACTGACTCTGTATAATGCTGTTAATTAATAGGAAGGAATTACCACAATGAATTTGATCATTTAAAACATAAGCAGTGTTACGTGATCAACTGTATGTACACGCGATACAAAATACCTCAGTTATAACACTATGTTGAAGTATGAAAGTGTTTCAGGTTTACCTATGATGTAAGAAAGTTAAATATATTTTCCACCATGAAAAAGTGCTAAACTCGGTGAGAATAAATGAGCTAAATAATAGTATCGTAGACTTCACATACCTTGATAGTGGCTTCGGGAAGCCCCAGCTCCTGGGCCAGTTCACACCGTCTTGGTCGACTGATGTAATTCTCCCTCAGGAATTCCTTTTCCAAATGAGTGATTTGCTCTCTGGTGAAGGCGGTCCTGTATCTCCGCAGCTCTGCCATCGACTGCTCGCCAGAGCACGGTGACGCTTCCGTCACCTTCGTCTGCGACTCTGTGATAGTAACGACTGTACTGGTGCCTGTAGTGGTGCTCGTAGGCTTGCAGTCTGAAATAACCATATCGAATAAATTTTCTGAAATTTTATTTAAACTATCTGGACTAATTTTTTTTTATGGATTATAGAGATATTTTAGATTGATTCCTTACAAAATGCCAAGTTTGTACATCTCTACTGACTGTAAAAGATGTAATTTATAAATTGCAAAAATTTATTTATATGTCTTGTAATATCTCTATACGTGTCTTAATCTAAATAACGAATTTAATGACTAACTACCCACATTCCTCTACAGTGACCACAAGAGCAACTTCCCGTACACCTTACCAACGGGACTGTCCTTGACGTTGCTATTCTCGTCTTTGGTGACGGGAGGCGGTGTGGGGGGCGTGGTGCTGGGGACGGGTGGGTTGCAGGGGGATCTCACAGGCACATGATGACCCTCTAAGAACTGCAATCTGTCTTCAGTTCCGCTCAGCATCTCTGTTGAAACACGGAATGGCTGCATGCTCGCTTCCCGTAGGTATCACTACATATCTTAGTTCATACTCGTAGGTCAGGTTCACGGAATACAAGTACACGCCAGGGAGGAAAGGTCTCTCTCACTGGGTAAAGAAGCTGTTGTCTGTTTGGCACAGTTTCACGGCACTAATGTTTACGCTCCAGCGATATCATGAAGAATAAAGATGCTTGAGTGGTCTGATGCGCCCGAATGGCAACCAGCAAGCATCCAGGCCCTGGTTGGCTGCTTCCTCCTGGGCGGAGCCACGCCCAGCCACCCAGTCACACCTAGCCAGTCAAGTCCTCCTTCCTGTGTAGGCTCCACCCCCCAGAGATTTAACGTTGCTATTGGTGAATGTGGTTAATGGCTCTGTTGAATTACTTTGATCAGAATTGATTGTGATATAACGAGATATTTTTCCTACCCTTTAAACTTTCTTGCACTCAGTATATCCCCATAAGCCCTAAGAATCGCCCATGTAATGTTTTTAAGCAATAATATCGCGCAGGTTTGGACACCCCAGCTGCCGGAGCACAAGAGAAGGAATCACAGCATTAAGTCACTTGTCAACAGAAATGCTAACACTATTGGCTAGCCTGCGGGTGCAGAGAACCCTGGTCTCAATTAGGGTTTCATTAAGGAATATTTGATCCAGGGCGTCTTGCTGTGGTTTGCCAGCGCTATCAGGGTTTCCATTGCCTGCTGCAGTTTAGCTCAATTACACCACAATTGCGACTAATTCCCTTCAACCCATTTGGCCTAAATCGATCTTGATGGTTATCCGACGGTGTAATTTCATCAAATAGTCTCTCCCCTTAAGCGGGAGATCGTCTCGAGTTTTATATTGCTGCCTTGGTAAGTTGTTGCCAGCTTAGGTAGAGCGTTTGTTTTGATTGTTTGAGAGGTGAAATAAGAGAGGGGAGGGGAGGATGTGGCAATGAGGCGAGGGGCAAATGAAGATGAAAATGAGTTAGGAATAAGGGAAGATAAAGGAACGAAGGGCAAGAAGAGAAATGATAATAGAAAATGGAAGGGGCAATAATGGTACAGAGAACAATAATAAAATGGAATAATCACACACACATATATATATATATATATATATATATATATATATATATATATATATATATATATATATATATATATATATATATATATATATATATATATATATATATATATATATATATATATATATATATATATATATATATATATATATATATATATATATTTAAAATATAGGGAGGTACCACCTCTAGAACTGTCGTAGGGACCCTCATCCTCAGAGAAAAGAATAAACTTGCTTCAGGGAAAACTTAAGGTTCTCCCTGAAGCTGTTTGAGAATTTTCTCCTACCACCCCCTATATTTCAAGTATGTTTTATTTAAAGACAAAATACATTGGCCAAACATTCACAAAAATACAACAGAAAGTAAAACAACATAGATAACTCAGAGCTACATCTCGAATACTTCGTCCAGCTCCCCTGCGGTGGGCCGCGTGCCCAGAATGCTGCAGGCATTTCCTCTCTGGATCGCAACACTGAGTCTCTGAAAGAGGAAGCTGGTCGCCCTGTGGTCCTTGGTTTCTATGATGAGCTTTTCACCTAGCTCTTTGAGGAACTTTAGAGCACACTTGCCCCATGCTCCAAGGGTCTCCGACCCTTGCAATAATTTCGCCAAAATCATTCTGAACCTAAAAAAAAAAATATATTTCACTGTGTTTGTTTAGTATTAAATTATTGTAAAGAAATCTAAAATATGTTTAGTTGGGTTAGGCTAAAATAAATTGCTCTTGTTATAATAAGGTTAGGTAAGTTTTCTAAGATTCTTTTGGTGCAAAATTAAATTTTTGTACATTAACATTAATGAAAAAAATATATCTTTAAATGTATAAGAGAAAATTTTAGAAAGGACTTAATTTTAAATGAATTCTTGCTAATTGACCAGTTTTACATATTCGGCACGACATATATATATATATATATATATATATATATATATATATATATATATATATATATATATATATATATATATATATATATATATATATATATATATATATATATATATATATATATATATATATATATATATATATATATATACCTGGAGGTTACCTGGAGGTTATTCCGGGGATCAACGCCCCCGCGGCCCGGTCCATGACCAGGCCTCCCGATGGATCAGGGCCTGATCAACTAGGCTGTTACTGCTGGCTGCACGCAGTCCAACGTACGAGCCACAGCCCGGCTGATCCGGCACTGACTTTAGGTATCTGTCCAGCTCTCTCTTGAAGGCAGCCAGGGGTTTATTGGCAATTCCCCTAATGCTTGATGGGAGGCTGTTAAACAGTTTTGGGCCCCGGACACTTATGGTGTTTTCCCTTAGTGTACCAATGGCGCCCCTACTTTTTATTGGGGGCATTTTGCATCGCCTGCCCAGTCTTTTACTTTCGTAGGGAGTGATTTCTGTGTGCAGATTTGGGACAATTCCTTCCAAGATTTTCCAAGTGTAGATTATGATATATCTCTCCCTCCTGCGTTCCAACGAGTACAAGTCAAGTGCTTCCAAGCGTTCCCAGTAGTTAAAGTGCTTGACAGAACTTGCCTTGAAAATGACCCTGAGATTATAGCAGTAATCCAACGCACACAGAATGACTTGAGAAATATCTTCAGTATCTCGGAATCTCTAGTTTTCAATCTTCTGGTTATCCGACATATCATTATTCTTGAAACTGCGATAGAACATCGCTGTGGTTAATGAATTCACATTCATTAACCACAGCGATGTTATATCGCAGTTTCAAGAATAATGATATGTCGGATAACCAGAAGATTGAAAACTAGAGATTCCGAGATATTGAAGATATTTTTCAAGTCATTCTGTGTGCGTTGGATTACTGCTATAATCTCAGGGTCATTTTCAAGGCATGAGATTTTGCAGATTTGGAAAAGCGTACAGAGATAATTCACTGCTCGTTTAAATTCATTAAACCATCCGAACTATAACACACGCTTGAAGCCGTTTATAATTATATTCCTTGGAAGGAAGGTGAGGAAAAAAATTATAATCTACACCTGGAAAATTGACATTGACACTCCCAAGTCCCCCCTATTAAACTTCAGCTCTAGTCTGTGATTCGAGTTTGTCTTGTATTCCGTTTTGGTCTTAAGTTCCTTAAATTTTCCATCGCTGAGTAAATGAAATTTGTCCTCTATGAACTTCATGTAGTTGTGAGTGACTCACTGGAAGACTTGGTTTATATCAGTATATAGATTCTTTGTGTCCTCGATGGACACCACCTTCATACAAATTCTGGTATCGTCTGCAAAGGTTATGGTGCTATGATTTATGCTCGTATGTATGTCAGATATAAGAATGAGAAAGAAAAGTGAGATAAGTACTGTGTCTTGAAGAGCTTTGCTTTGTGACAGCCGTCGATTTCACTCTGTTTACTATTACTATTTGGGTTCTATTTGATAATAAGTTTAGTATATATATGTTATGTAAAAGATCACATGTGCACCTAATGCGATATTTTTATTGAGGCAACGTTTCGCTCTCCAGGAGCTTTGTCAAGCCGTTACGCGTGTGTCCGTTTACCTAACGTGACGGCTTTACAAAGCTCTTGGAGAGTGAAACGTTGCCATTATAAAAATGTCTCATTAGATGCACATGTGTAATTTTACTTAACATATTGCCGGTAATTTTACCAGCATTACTATGAGTATATTCCTTTTGTGTGTATTTTGTGTACTGTTACCATGGTCTCACTTGTCGAGGTGTTTTGCAAAGTCTGTGTACACTACATCTGCATTTAGCTTGTTTTTCAGTCCATCAAAGGCTGTCATAATGGTCTACCAATTGTAAAAACCAGGATCGACTCGCCCTAAACATGGATTGCCCTGAGTTGTGCATTATTTGTGATTTCATGTGACTGGCGACTTTCCTTCTTAAAACCTCTCAAAGATTTTGGATAAATGTGACGTTAGCGCTATCGGTCTATAGTTTTTGTGCGTTGGTGATCTATCGGTAGTTCATAAGGAATGGAACGATACGTGTATTCAGGCTCCTCCATAGAATTTTTATTTTTTTTTTTTGCAGAACTTACTGAGGAATAAATTCCAAAGTTTAGGCTTAGGGCAGAGTGCAGGCGCATGCTATCAGTGGCTTCCTCAAGGTTAAATGGGCTTTGGGTTACGTCGGAAACCGTAGAGATGTCAGCAGGATTTCAAGTCTCATTCATGAAAAACTCATATATGCCGTAAATCTTTACACTGATTAATGGTTCAATGAACACAAAGTCGTATTGTGACTTTGTTTTGTTATCGCCAGTGTATGTTTCATCTCTTTTAAGTAAGATTGTAATATTAGATATGGTTTTTTGCCCTGGATTTTGCTTATTTTGAATTTCTTCTAATTTCATTTATGGCTCTTGATTCCCTCGGTCTCTCCTGAACTATATTACTCATTTAGTTTGAACTTAACGTTCTTTACTTTTCTACGTAGTGTTTCCTTTCATTCTTTAGAAAGTCTACTGCCTTTGAGAAGCTCCGTTATCTGTTGTTGTCACCTCTTTAATTTTCCTTTTCTCTAATCTTTTTTTTTTCTTGGTAAGGTATGTGTCTGGAACATACATAGTGTCACGCATCCCATCTTCCAGAGATACTGGTTCAGATCAATGCTAGTCACGTCGTCTTCCTAACATATTCCAATAAGGTCACGTTATTTGGTCCCGGATGATATTCGTATTGTTGAACCTGAATTTGTTGAATTTCCCGTCAAGGATGATTGAGTTTCGTTCTTGAAGGCCAGTATATGTGGAGGTCCGAATCTCGATTGAGGTGTATGATCTGAGTTCGCCGTTTTTTACACCATTACGTCCCCGTCCAATTCCTCATCATTTTTTAATATAAGGTCGAGGGTAATTGCCTTGTCTGCTTGGTTCCACTGTCTGCTGGCTTAAGGTGATTTAATTGCAGTATCTTAATAATTCCATTGTGGTGTGAAACTTTTTATCTTAATTAGCTCCTGGGGTTTTCTTGCTATTTTAGTCTTTGCTACAAACTTTCACTTCATGTCTTAAAGTAACCAAGCAATAAGAGGTTTGGGGCCGGGTTTGGAAGGCTCTCAACACACTACTTGATTTTCAAGAATTGGTCTTTGATCTTCTGGTTTATATACAAAAACAACTAGTTTCTGTTTTCCTTTTTATATTTTATATTTTTTATATTCGGCCGCATCTAAATAAGTTGTACCAGGTATCCACATTTCACTGTCTTTTATCTGGAGTTCCGAGGAAGCTGCAAAAATTACACACGACTCATTGAGGAGATCACTGATGAAAGGTATTTTATTGTTGTTGCTCAGTTTAATACCTTATATGTTTGAAAACAAAACTACTATATTGCTTATTGCAGTGTTGGGAATTTTTTTTTATTGGCTCTCTAATCTGTGGCTCTTGTGATCCTGCCACTGGTGTTCCTTGCAGTGAAGCACCTCTTAAATGGTGGTGTTTCGTACCAATTTTTGCCTTTGTTTTCTTCTTCTTGCCACTAACAAGATCTCTTCCGTCTACCTGGAGGGTATTCCGGGGATCAACGCCCCCGCGGCCCGGTACACGACCAGGCCTCCCGGTGGATCAGGGCCTGATCAACCAGGCTGCTACTGCTGGCCGCACGTAGTCCAACGTACGAACCACTGCCCGGCTGATACGGCACCAACTTTAAGCATCTGTCCAGCTCCCTCTTGAAGGCAGTCAGGGGCCTATTGGTAATTCCCCTTATGCTAGGTGGGAGGCTGTTCAACAGTCTTGGGCCCCGGACACTTATGGTGTTTTCTCCTAGTGTACCAATGGTGCCCCTACTTTTCATTGGATGTATTTTGCACAGCCTGTCCAGTCTTTTACTTTCGTTGGGAGTGATTTCTGTGTGCAGATTCGGGACCATTCCTTCCAGGATTTTTCAAGTGTAGATTATGATATATCTCTCTCGCCTGCTTTCCAGCGAGTACAAGTCAAGTAGTCATTTTTGGAACATTATACTAATTTTTTTTTCTTAGTATCTTCCAAAGAGGTGAGTGTCAATGATTGTCGAGAAAAAAATGGTTAATGGTAGACCTCTATTTTTAAAACAGTGACAAGTCCGTTGGCCCCGCTTCAATTATCACTCCCTAACATGAGCTTGACTCTCAAAGCTTGTAGGAGCAAATTCTAAACAGTCACTTATGGCTGGACTTCTAAGAAATATTTCCCAATAAGCATAGCTTCAATTACTCAGCTTTACTGGAATTCTAAAATGTCTGGTCCCCTTTTCAACTAATTTTTATGTCGTTTCATAAACCTTTTCAGTGCTGTTGATTCCCTTAATAAAAATTTGGGGTATTCAAATTTACCCTTTGTTTTAGTGGGTTGATAGAGGTTCTCCGCATACCCCAAAAGACCTAAAGAAGTGGCAGCTAACATTCCATTGGTGGAATGCTGTTCGAGGTTTTTGGCTCACTGACAGTTATTGCGTGTTGTCCTAAGATGGGTTAAATCCAGAGTTTTTCCTGGTGAGGTTGTTCCCCTGGGACTGATTCTTGGGTCCTTTTGTTCCAATTATACTCACATGGTCTGATGAGGGAATTGACCAGTGATATGAGCAAGATCTCCGATGACACGTAATAGATAGAGGATAATTGATTCAAAACGTATTGAATAGGGGAACTTCAGGAGGATTTAAACAAACTCTATTCTTGGTCAGAAAAGTGGCAGATGCAGTTCAATGTAGATAAATGCAAGGTTCTGAGGCTTGGGAGTGCCCATAACACTAGTACTTATAAATTAAATGATGTAGAACTTAGCCATACAGATTGCGAAAAGGACTTGGGGGTTATGGTGAGCAGCAACCTTAAACCAAGACAGCAATGCCTAAGCGTACGTAATAAGGCAAATAGATTACTGGGATTTATATCAAGAAGTGTAAGCAACAGAAGTCCAGAGGTCATACTGCAGCTTTATACATCATTAGTAAGGCCTCACCTAGATTATGCAGCTCAGTTCTGGTCTCCGTATTACAAAATGGACATAAATTCGTTAGAAAACATTCAGCGTAGGATGACTAAATTAATACATAGCATCAGAAATCTTCCTTATGAAGAAAGATTGAAGACTCTTAAGTTACATTCACTTGTTAGACGAAGAATGAGGGGAGACCTGATCGAAGTGTATAAGTGGAAGATAGGTATAAATAAAGGGGATATTAATAAGGTCTTGAGGATGTCTCTCCAAGAGAGAACGCGCAGTAATGGATTTAAATTAGGTAAGTTTAGATTTAGAAAGGACATAGGAAAGTATTGGTTTGGAAATAGGGTAGTTGATGAGTGGAACAGTCTACCTAGTTGGGTTATTGAGGCTGGGACTTTGGGTAGTTTCAAATCTAGGTTGGATAAGTACATGAGTGGGAGGGGTTGGATTTGAGTGGGACTTTCACATCAGAGCTTATTTCTTGGGTGGCATTGAAAATTGGGTTGGGCAAATGTTTTGTTAGTGGGATGAATTGTAAAGGACCTGCCTAGTATGGGCCAGCAGGCCTCCTGCAGTGTTCCTCCTTTTCTTATGTTCTTATGTTCTTAGTTGAGGTGTCTGATGGAACTGCTATACAGTGTTATAGTTTTCATAGTTTATCATTCGTGCTGCTTTATTCTGCTTCTTTTTTTCATTTTGAATACCAGACAGTTTGAATCATAACATTTTCTCTCATTTATTGAACTATTTGACATCTCCGGGTGAAAGAATTTATAGGTCCTGGAACGACATGCACCTTTATTCTGGAAATTATGCGAGACACAGAATCAGTTTTAGAGCATTTATAACGAGGTTTCGCCCTCCAGGAACTGAAGAGGCTACTGATGAGCGAAATATCTCATTATTAAATATCCTAATACCTCTTTTCTGTCGTAAGTACATGAGAAACTATTCAAATCTTTTATTAGGAATTTAAAAATACATGAATCACCTCAGCCAGAGTGAGTGACATGTCAGTCATATCGACAAAGTATCGAAATGAATACGAAGTTTGAAAGTTACAATTTATTAATTAATATACTCACGTACAAGCAAACGCAATTGTAGAAAAGCAAACACATTATAGTTTGAAAACAAAAATAGAAGGGAAAATTAAACATCTCTAAGTCTTATATTAGATGGAAGAAGAAATGAGAGAAAATGTGACAGTAGACGAGAGACGAGAGGAAAAGAGATGCCAAGGATCAGACAAGACAGAAGTGTTGAGATTGGAAAGAGGAATGTGGGCTCGAACCTCCGTCTGACTGGTTCTGGAACATTGATTCGATCATTTATGATTCCCTTTCTCTCTTGGAGAGCGTGTGTATCTTACGCTGGGATAAGGAGGAAGTGGAGTAGACTGACAAACGAGTTGCTTTCAGAGAAAGAAAAGTGAGTTATTGGATAGCGATAGATCCGTCTGAGTGTGTGTGTGTGTGTACTCACCTAGTTGTACTCACCTAGTTGAGGTTGCAGGGGTCGAGTCCAAGCTCCTGGCCCCGCCTCTTCACTGGTCGCTACTAGGTCACTCTCCCTGAACCATGAGCTTTATCGTACCTCTGCTTAAAGCTATGTATGGATCCTGCCTCCACTACATCGCTTCCCAAACTATTCCACTTACTGGCTACTCTGTGGCTGAAGAAATACTTCCTAATATCCCTGTGATTCATCTGTGTCTTCAACTTCCAACTGTGTCCCCTTGTTACTGTGTCCAATCTCTGGAACATCCTGTCTTTGTCCACCTTGTCAATTCCTCTCAGTATTTTGTATGTCGTTATCATATTCCCCTTATCTCTCCTGTCCTCCAGTGTCGTCAGGTTGATTTCCCTTAACCTCTCCTCGTAGGACATACCTCTTAGTTCTGGGACTAGTCTTGTTGCAAACTTTTGCACTTTCTCTAGTTTCTTTACGTGCTTGGCTAGGTGTGGGTTCCAAACTGGTGCCGCATACTCCAATATGGGCCTAACGTACACGGTGTACAGGGTCTTGAACGATTCCTTATTAAGATGTAGGAATGCTGTTCTGAGGTTTGCTAGGCGCCCATATGCTGCAGCAGTTATTTGGTTGTTGTGCGCTTCAGGAGATGTTCCTGGTGTTATACTCACCCCCAAGATGTTTTTCCTTGAGTGAGGTTTGTAGTCTCTGGCCCCCTAGACTGTATTCCGTCTGCGGTCTTCTTTGCCCTTCCCCAATCTTCATGACTTTGCACTTGGTGGGACTGAACTCCAGGAGCCAATTGCTGGACCAGGTCTGCAGCCTGTCCAGATCCCTTTGTAGTTCTGCCTGGTCTTCGATCGAGTGAATTCTTCTCATCAACTTCACGTCATCTGCAAACAGGGGCACCTCAGAGTCTATTCCTTCCGTCATGTCGTTCACAAATACCAGAAACAGCACTGGTCCTAGGACTGACCCCTGTGGGACCCCGCTGGTCACAGGTGCCCACTCTGACACCTCGCCACGTACCATGACTCGCTTCTGTCTTCCTGACAAGTATTCCCTGATCCATTGTAGTGCCTTCCCTGTTATCCCTGCTTGGTCCTCCAGTTTTTGCACTAATCTCTTGTGTGGAACTGTGTCAAACGCCTTCTTGCAGTCCAAAAAAATGCAATCCACCCACCCCTCTCTCTCTTGTCTTACTGCTGTGTGTGTGTACGTGTGCATTCACCTAATTGCACTCACCTAATTGTGGTTGCAGGGGTCGAGACTCAGCTCCTGGCCCCGCCTCTTCAATGAACGCTACTAGGTCCTTTCTCTCCCTGCTCCATGAGCTTTATCATACCTCGTCTTAAAGCTATGTATGGTTCCTGCCTCTCCTACATCACTCGCCAGACTGTTCCACTTCCTTAACAAATACTTCCTAACATCCATGTGACTCGTTTGTGTCTTCAGCTTTCAAGAGTGACCCCTTGTTTGTGTGTCCCCTCTTTGGAACATCCTGTCTCTGTCTACCTCGTATATTCCACGCAGTATTTTGTATGTCGTTATCATGTCTCCCCAAACCCTCATGTCCTCCAGTGTGTGTGTGTGTGTGTGTGTGTGTGTGTGTGTGTGTGTGTGTGTGTGTGTGTGTGTGTGTGTGTGTGTGTGTGTGTGTGTGTGTGTGTGTGTGTGTCAAAAACACATCCATCAAGCTACACAGCAGTCAGCCCCTAACACCTGCACTTCGCCTGGGTTATCTTAGTACAGTCACACACTCCATTTGCAAGGACATGACGCTGTTGAGCATTAAGAGTGAAGCTGCACGATCAACGCTATTTTGAGTGTTGCTACTCTGCTACCACCACCACAACTACCACCACCACCACTACCATCACCAACACCACAACCACGACCACCACCAACATACCAAATATCATCACTCATAAACCACTGCCATATTTGCATATACAAAACTGGCAAATTGGCGTATAGTTTAATTACAATCCGACATTTCCTTTAGTACATACCAACACTAAAAATTTGAAGCTAGTCAGAGGCGTCGTTTTCGTACCATCACAAAGCAAGGCGCACAGGCTAGCCATAGACTCAAGGACCTGTATTCGAGTACCAACTCTCAGACGATTGTGCTATAGTATATTAAAACTGGCAGTGAAGAAACTCGATTGTCCCCGCTCACCACAGGGACGGATTTTTAAGGGACTTCGTCTCCTGTTTACATTACTGAAATCATCATACTCTCATAATGATAATCACACAGGTTATTATTCTATGAATGATTCATACTAAACCACAACATTGTAAATATAATTATGAATATTTTTTTTAAATTATGCATAATATTTAAAGCTGGTTGCTAGTTTTAGATCAAATTAATATTCTCTAGAACGATAAAGGAAATTATGTAATAAATCACATAGTGTAAGCTTAAAAAATACGAGGATTTTTCTCAAAATTTCTGCCTGATAGCCGGATTTCATAGTGCTCCTAAGAAGTAAGTTTGATGCTGAAGAAACTTAAGAAATATAATTTGTAAATTAGAGCCTACGAAACTCGCTTAAATATTAAACCTTCTTCTAAGTATAACGAATTTGTGTTAATAGTTTGAAACCAACCAAGGAGAGGCGTTCTCCGGTTATTGCTCGAGATACAACGATTCCAAATTTTGACTGTTATTATGTTGTCAGACTTAATGAGTGGTGTTCCTTATCTTAAGGCACACAAGCCACTAACGACTGAAGCTGTTAAGTAAAGCTTAGTAAGGATATTCTGTGAAAAAAAAAAATACCAAACAGAATTGACAGACTGACACTTGCACACCACAATAACAACCTCAACCTTCCTGTGTACAAAGTACTCAAGTGTTATACAAATAACCCGCTCATAGGAAAGAGGAGCGTACGGGTTATTTGTGTATTCTTCCAGTCACGGTATTGTGACTTTTTGTACATTACACAAATGTTAAAAGTTTAAAACCGATAAGATACTTTCCCGATTAATCTCATGTAAACCAAAGGGGGAATAATCTATATAACATCGACCATAAGGAACCTGTATATGCCAATAGTTACATGAGTCTTTCTCAAGTTACATCACACTAGGATTGAAAATTTGTAACGGATCTGGTGAGACATACCCAAGTTAAAAACGAGAACCTCGAAGGCAGAAAGATTAATAATAGGTTTTGTTTCATACTTATAGTGAAGCACTTTATATTGATTCCCCGACCCACCCACTGTGTGTGGCTGGCAGCAAGCGAAGTGAAGGGGTTACAGGAAGTGGTCGCCGCTGGCTACCAGCACCGTTCAGTCAGCTGTCGCTGCTGCTGCTGCTGCTGCTGCTGCTGCCCTACAACAGGCACATTCGCTCCCTTCAAGAAGGGTGCCTCGATACCGGGTGAAGGCCTCGCGAACTAAGGTACTGCAACTGCCTCTCGCTTTCAGGGATCAAACCAGGTGCCGTATAATCCTTATGAACCAAGCGCTTCTCCATGAATACAATACTACTACATTCGCATCGAACTCGACACGTGTGCAACAACTGGGTATCTGTATTATGCAGACGTTTCGCCCACCAGTGGCTTTATCTGTACAATCCATAACTTCAGCAACAATCAGGCTCCACTCGTTTGCCCATTTCTCTCCCTCGCTTTACTTACTTCCCCCACCACATTACCTACTTCCCATATATTTTACCTACTTTCCCTTTATCTAGTTCCTCTCTGTTTTACCTATTTTTCCTTGTTTTTACCTAATTCCCCTCTATTTTGCCTACCCTCACTTTATTTTCCCTTTTCTCCACACTCTGAGCCAGCTAAATGCTCCACCACGGCATTCACCCAGAAAAGGGGCGCTTCACAGATCTGTCAACCCAAATCTCCAATTTGCTTCCTCCCCCAAAAACCCAGATCTTTAACTCCCATCAAAAAAGGACTATCCCCATTAACTCTGGTCTGCATGTTTAAGCTTAATTCTGCCCCCCTAAAATCTGCTTATCAAAAAGAAAAAAAACAGTAATTCCAATTTCCTTACATTTTTCATTTGCGTCATAAACCAGCTCAAAAATAAGGATTCGCCTTCCTAAAAAAAGAAATGGATTCTGTTCCCTTAACTCTGGTGTGCCTCCTTAAAACTTACTTCTGGACTCTTTAAATATATATTGATTATCTAAAAAAAATATATCTAGGGCATAGTTTTCTAGTAAGTCTGGTGTGTGCTTGACACCTCTGAGAGGCGGAGTAGACGGCGACGGCGGCGGAAAGGCAGTCATTTCCTGTGAGCTCTCTTTCCCGTCTGCCAGCTTCGCGGGGCGCCAGTGATCT
>NC_091300.1:28755092-28820092 GCF_038502225.1 Cherax quadricarinatus | reverse complement strand
CTGAGGAAAGACAGAGGGAACAGGGGGGGTGGAGGAGTGGCATTGCTGATCAAAAATCGCTGGAATTTTGATGAGCTGGAGAGAGGAGACAGCGGAGAAGAAAGTGATTACATAGCGGGAACGCTTCACTCTGGAGGTCCCAAGGTGGTAATAGCAGTGATGTATAACCCACCACAGAACAGAAGGAGGCCAAGGCAAGACTACGACGAGAGCAATAGAGCGATGGTTGACACACTGGCTAGAGTGGCCAGAAGAGCTCATGCATGCAGGGCAAAGCTCCTGATCATGGGTGACTTTAACCACAAGGAGATCGATTGGGAGAACTTGGACCCGCATGGGGGCCAAGATACATGGAGGGCTAAGATGACGGAGGTGGTACTGGAAAACTTCATGTACCAACACGTAAGGGACACTACAAGAGAGAGAGTAGAGGATGAACCAGCAAGCCTGGACTTAGTATTCACCTTGAGTAGTGCAGATATCGACGACATCACATATGAAAGACCCCGTGGGGCCAGTGACCATGTGGTTTTAAGCTTCGAATACACAATAGAGCTACAAGTGGAGGGAGAAGCAGGAAGGCCAGGAAGAATGAAGCCAAACTACAAGAAAGTGGACTACACAGGAATGAGGAACTTCCTGAACGGGGTTCAGTGGGACAGAGAACTGGCAGGGAAGCCAGTTAATGAGATGATGGAATATGTAGCAACAAAATGCAAGGAGGCTGAGGAGAGGTTTGTACCCAAGGGTAACAGGAATAATGAAAAAGCCAGGATGAGCCCATGGTTTACCCAAAGGTGCAGGGAGGCAAAAACCAAGTGTGCTAGGGAATGGAAGAAATATAGAAGGCAAAGGACCCAGTAGAATAAGGAGAGCAGTCGTAGAGCCAGAAACGAATATGCACAGATAAGAAGGGAGGCCCAAAGACAATATGAAAATGACACAGCAGCGAAAGCCAAATCTGACCCGAAACTGTTGTACAGCTACATCAGGAGGGAAACAACAGTCAAGGACCAGGTAATCAGGCTAATGAAGGAAGGAGGAGAGACAACAAGAAATGACCGTGAAGTATGTGAGGAACTCAACAAGAGATTCAAAGAAGTGTTCACAGAGGAGACAGAAGGAGCTCCAGAAAGACGGAGAGGTGGGGCACACCACCATGTGCTGGACACAGTGCACACAACCGAGGAAGAAGTGAAGAGGCTTCTGAGTGAGCTAGATACCTCAAAGACAATGGGGCCAGATAACATCTCCCCATGGGTATTGAGAGAGGGAGCAGAGGCACTATGTGTACCCCTAACAACAATATTCAATACATCCATGGAAACAGGGAGATTGCCTGAGGCATGGAAGACAGCAAATGTAGTCCCAATCTTTAAAAAAGGAGACAGACATGAAGCATTAAACTACAGACCAGTGTCACTGACATGTATAGTATGCAAAATCATGGAGAAGATTATCAGGAGAAGAGTGGTGGAACACCTAGAAAGGAACGATCTCATCAACAGCAGCCAACATGGTTTCACGGACGTGAAATCCTGTGTCACAAACCTACTGGAGTTCTATGACATGGTGACAGCAGTAAGACAAGAGAGAGAGGGGTGGGTGGATTGCATATTCTTGGACTGCAAGAAGGCGTTTGACACAGTTCCACGCAAGAGATTGGTGCATAAACTGGAGGACCAAGCAGGGATAACAGGGAAGGCACTACAATGGATCAGGGAATACTTGTCAGGAAGACAGCAGCGAGTCATGGTACGTGGCGAGGTGTCAGAGTGGGCACCTGTGACCAGCGGGGTCCCACAGGGGTCAGTCCTAGGACCCGTGGTGTTTCTGGTAGTTGTGAACGACATGACGGAAGGAATAGACTCTGAGGTGTCCCTGTTTGCAGATGACGTGAAGTTGATGAGAAGAATTCACTCGATCGAAGACCAGGCAGAACTACAAAGGGATCTGGACAGGCTGCAGACCTGGTCCAGCAATTGGCTCCTGGAGTTCAATCCCACCAAGTGCAAAGTCATGAAGATTGGGGAAGGGCAAAGAAGACCGCAGACGGAGTACAGTCTAGGGGGCCAGAGACTACAAACCTCACTCAAGGAAAAATATCTTGGGGTGAGTATAACACCAGGCACATCTCCTGAAGCGCACATCAACCAAATAACTGCTGCAGCATATGGGCGCCTAGCAAACCTCAGAACAGCATTCCGACATCTTAATAAGGAATCATTCAGGACCCTGTACACCGTGTACGTTAGGCCCATATTGGAGTATGCGGCACCAGTTTGGAACCCACACCTAGCCAAGCACGTAAAGAAACTAGAGAAAGTGCAAAGGTTTGCAACAAGACTAGTCCCAGAACTAAGAGGTATGTCCTACGAGGAGAGGTTAAGGGAAATCAACCTGACGACACTGGAGGACAGGAGAGATAGGGGGGACATGATAACGACATACAAAATACTGAGAGGAATTGACAAGGTGGACAAAGACAGGATGTTCCAGAGATTGGACACAGCAACACGGGGACACAGTTGGAAGTTGAAGACGCAGATGAATCACAGGGATGTTAGGAAGTATTTCTTCAGCCACAGAGTAGTCAGTAAGTGGAATAGTTTGGGAAGCGATGTAGTGGAGGCAGGATCCATACATAGCTTTAAGAAGAGGTACGATAAAGCTCATGGTTCAGGGATAGTGACCTAGTATCGACCAGTGACGAGGCGGGGCCAGGAGCTTGGACTCGACCCCTGCAACCTCAACTAGGTGAGTACATTTACTCATTCGAGGAAGCACGCTTCGTCTGAACGTATTTGAGCGCCTGCCCCCCCCCATCCTCCTCCCTTTCCCTATGTGTGACTGATTATTAATTCACATTATTCTGTCTACCTCACGTCATTACTTTTCACTAGACCGCACGTTTCGCTCAAACCATCTTCAATCACCGAAGTCGCTCTGGTGCGACAGTAACAAAATCGAGAAAACAACTAATCTCTGGTGGCCTGGTGGTTAACGCTCTCGCTTCACACGGTGAGGGCCTGGGTTCGATTCCCAGCCTGAGTAGAAACATTGGACGTGTTTCTTTCACCTGTTGTCTATGTTCCCCATCAGTAAAATGGGTACCTGGGTGTTAGTCGACTGGTGTGGGTCGCATCCTGGGACACTGACCTAAGGAGGCCTGGTCACAGACCGGGCCGCGGGGGCGTTGACCCCCGGAACTCTCTCCAGATAAACTCTCCAGATACCTTCCGAGGGAGATGCTTGGACGCCGGCGAGGAAGGCTTTTGATCCAAGTAGCTAGACACGAATTAGACTCAGGTGTAACATCTCGGTATCTACACTGGTACACGTTTCGCCACCAGTGGGTTTATCAGTACAATACAAGGACATAATGTGAAAAATTATATACGAAAGATCAAGTAATCAGTGTCTCAGTCTTGAAGTTGGTGAAGAGCACCGTACTGCTCTTCACAGGTGGGTTTGACAAGGACCTGCCCAGTATGGGCCAGTGGGCTTGCTGCAGTGTTCCTCCTTTCCTATATTCTCATTCTCAGTAAGCCTGTGTTTGTGTGGCCAAGGTTCATCTTCTATGGTCTCGAGTGCATTTTATGTGTTCTGAGTTTATCTTATGTGATCTGAGTACATCTCATGTGCTCTGATTGCATCTTATATGGTTTGAGTGTATCTTATGTTGTGTGGGCGGGTATGTAGTGTGGGAGTTCAAGTGATGAGTAGTTACGTGGTGTGGGCAACTATGTGGTGTATAGGGGTGAGAGGAGTTGCGATGTGGGCGTTCACTGAAGAGAAGGGCGTAACTTGTGGGCGGACGAGAATGTGATTAACATGGGCGTGGGCGGGGTCTGGGCGGGAGAGGGGAGCTATTATCCGTGACGGGAGGGACCAAGATGAAGGGTAGGGTGGGGAGGATCTAAGGAAGGAGCATGGGGGGAGGGGAAGGTGTCAAGCAGTAGGAAGGTAGAGACGCAGCATCATTCTCTCTTTAATATATATATATATATATATATATATATATATATATATATATATATATATATATATATATATATATATATATATATATATATATATATATATATATATATATATATATATATATATATATATATATATACATATATATGCAAATATCGCAAACCAAGCAATACAGAATGTCCAAGTAAATACGACCAAAAGGGATGTCTTCACTGGAGTGAGGGAGGAGAGAGAAGGAAATAGGAAATGCCCTCAGGCATACCAGTACCCATATGCTTGTGGGCATTAGAAAGAGGCCACAAGGACTGATATGGTAATAGTAGCCTAAATGAACGTAACGTGGCAACTATCAAAAATCTGTTCAGACTCCACTATGATATAAGTAATTTTACATACATAATTATATTGCCAGTGATACAAAAGTCACTGGCAATTATCTATGGAGAACCACACACGAGAACAGGTCCATTTAAAGGGACGAGAAAACGGGACCATTTAAAGGGGGAGACATCTATAAATAATACAAAGGAAACAGGGCTTACTAAAAGGGGAGGCATCTGTAATTATAAGGAAGACGGCCACAGTTATTCATCCCACAAGATTCTGAGGCAGGCTCTGGTTCAACCATTAGAAAAAGCATGCTGGTAGTGTCTATAGAATTGATTGCAGCAGTTGCAGTCTCTCCTATTGGCAACAGACTGGAAAAACCTCTAGAAGTGAGGATATCACAACACTGTTATTCGGTGTGTATAGCACAAAAGTCGAACATGATTTTCAATCACATTAGAGCTTGTAATGACCCAGCAAATTGGCAGGAAGCACGAGTCATCTACCCTTGTTCCTCTTGGCTTGAAAGGAATATTGTAGAGTCGGCAATTATTAAGCATGATAAGCATTCATTATACAATATCAGTGACGGGTTATTAAAATTAGATGCGTTTTTAGTTGAGGCGATAGAACACAGTCAAAAATTGGGCTCTTGTTCATTAGACTGTCTTAAATCTAGTGCCACACTGAGGAATTAGGGCCTATTTTTTTCCTGCAGTTTCTGAAGGTTGAACCAGAGTTTGCCTCAGAATCCTGTGGGATGAATAACTGTAGCCGTCTTCTTTATAATTACAGATGCCTCCCCTTTTAATGAGCCCCGTTTCCATTGCATAACTTATAGATTTCCCTTTAAATGGTCCTGTTTTCTCGTCCCTTTACTGGACCCGTTCTTGTGTATGGTTACTCCATAAATACTGGTCAGTGACTTCTATATCACTAGCAGCATAATTATGTATGTAAAATTACTTATAGCGGAGTCTGGTTGAATTTATGATAATTGCTAAGTTACGTTCATTTAGGCTACTATTACAATATCAGTGCTTGTGGGCTCTTTCTAATGCTGTAACATTCAACCTTTCTAGCAATGGGTACTGGTAAGCCTGGGGGCCTTTCCTGTTCCCTTTTCTCTCCTTCTCCCTCACTTCAGTGAAGACGTCTCTTGGGATCGTATTTGCTTTGATATCCTCCTCTTTTCTGCAATTTTGCAAGCACCTGATGACGTGTTGATTTCATCATGAAAGGCCTAGAGCTATCATTCTACTCCCCTCGTGGTTGTTTTGCATATTTATATGCGTCATTAGAAGCTGTGCAATGTTGTAAGGGAGCAACCAAAGCAGGGAGAGAGGTCTCAGGGTAGCGTAGGTGTCACCGAAGGGTAACCGTGGCCGGTGACACGCTACTCTGAGACCTCTCTCCCTGCTTCGATTGCTCCCTTGCAACATTGCACAGCTCCTGATGACGCACTGAGAAACGTGAAAGTAGTTGAGCTAAGATTTCACCCCCCCCCCTCTTGGCTTGTCCTGCTTATATATATATATATATATATATATATATATATATATATATATATATATATATATATATATATATATATATATATATATATATATATATAACATATGTATATGCATATATATGTACATATTATATATATATATATATATATATATATATATATATATATATATATATATATATATATATATATATATATATATGTATATATATATATATATATATATATATATATATATATATATATATATATATATATATATATATATATATATATATATATATATATATATATATATATATATATATATATATATATATATATATATATATATATATATATATATATATATATATATATATATATATATATATATATATTGTTCTTTCAGACCAGAACAAGATTCGAACCTGCACACTGCATCAAGGTACACAGTAATTTTGCCACAGTCAGACCCCGGATAAGTATAGGTGTCTAGCCGAAGCCAGGTGGTGCATCGTACACCGTGGAGCATCAGAGGGCTTGTGATAGTCATATCGGCAAATCATACCACATGCAGTGAAAGAACTTCGAAAAAGATTTTGGAATGCACAACAATTCGAAAACGGGCTAAATAATTTACAAACATCATCTCTCAGTTCACAGCAGGATTCGAACCTGCGCACGGAGTTCCACCAGTTTGGAACTGAGTCAGAGTGCATGCGTATCTTTTGCTAATGACTTTTTCAAAGTCCAATGGTGTTAAGGTTAATTCAGAAATTTAGGAGATACTGACAAGGTTATGAGAATCGCTAATAAAAAAATTCGTTCAGATTGTCGACCACACACACACGACTCATTAAACACAGCTCAATAAACACATGACCCGATAAACACACAGCTCGATAAACACACGACTCACTAGACACACGACTGAATAAACACACGACTCACTAAACACACGACTCACTAAACACATGACTCACTAGACACACGACTGACTAAACACACGACCGACTAAACACACGACTCACTAAACACACGACTCACTAAACACATTACTCACTAAACACACTACTCACTAAACACACGACTCACTAAACACACAATTCACTAAACACACAGCTCACTAAACACATGACCCACTAAACACACGACTCACTAAACACATGAATCACTAAACACACGACTCACTAAATACACAGCTCACTAAACACACGACTCACTAAATACACGACTCACTAAACACACGACTCACTAAACACAATACTTACTAAACATGTGACTCACTAAACACACTACTCACTAAACACACGACTCACTAAACACACGACTCACTAAACGCACAACTCAATAAATACACTACTCACTAAACACACTACTCACTAAGCACATGACTCGCTAAACACACAACTCACTAAACACACTACTCACTAAACACACAGCTCACTAAACACACAGCTCGCTAAACACCCGACTCACTAAACACACAGCTCATTAAACGCACGACTCACTAAACACACTACTCACTAAACACACGACTCACTAAACACACTACTAACTAAACACATGACTCACTAAACACACTACTCACTAAACACACGACTCACTAAACACACAACTCACTAAACACACTACACACTAAACACAAGACTCACTAAACACACTACTCACTAAACACACTACTCACTAAACACACTAGTCACGAAACCCAAGGCTCACTAAACACACTCTCACTAAACACACTACTCACTAAACACACTACTCACTAAACACACTACACACTAAACACACAACTCACTAAACTCACGACTCACTAAACACACGACTCACTAAACGCGCAGCTCACTAAACACACGACTCACTAAACACACAGCTCACTAAACACAAAACTCACTAAACACACTACCCACTAAACACATGACTCATTAAACACACTACTCACTGAACACACGACTCACTAAACACACAACTCACTAAATACACGTCTCACTAAACACACGACTCACTAAACAAGACTCACTAAACACACGACTCACTAAACACATGACTCAGTAAACACACTACTCACTAAACTCACGACTCACTAAACACACAGCTCACTAAACACACGACTCACTAAACACACAGCTCACTAAACACACGACTCACTAAACACACTACTCACTAAACACACGACTCATTAAACACACTACTCACTAAACACATGACTCACTAAAAACACGACTCACTAAACACTCTACTCACTAAACACACAACTCACTAAACACACGTCAACCTAAACACACTACCCACTAAACACACTACTCACTAAACACACAACTCACTAAACACACGACTCACTAAACACACGACTCACTAAACGCACAGCTAACTAAACACACGACTCACTAAACACACAGCTCATTAAACTCACAACTCACTAAACACACTACTCACTAAACACACGACTAACTAAACATACTACTCACTAAATACACGACTTACTAAACACACTACTTACTAAACACATGACTCACTAAACACACTACTCACTGAGCACACGACTCGCTAAATACACAACTCACTAAATACACGTCTCACTAAACACACGACTCACTAAACACGACTCACTAAACACACGATTCAATAAACATATGGCTCACTAAACACACAGCTCACTAAAAACACGACTCACTAAACACACAACTCACTAAACACACAGCTCACTAAAAACACGACTCACTAAACACACAGCTCACTAAACACACGACTCACTAAACACACTACTCACTAAACACACTACTCACTAAACACACGACTCACTAAACACACTGCTCACTAAACACACTACTCACTAAACACACGACTCACTAAACACACTACTCACTAAACACACTACTCACTAAACACACAGCTCACTAAACACACGACTAACTAAACACACTATTCCGCAAACACACGACTCACTAAACACACGACTCACTAAACATACTACTCACTAAAGACACAACTCCCTAAACACACTTCTCACTAAACACATGACTCACTAAACACACTACTCACTGAACACACGACTCACTAAATACTCAACTCACTAAATACACGCCTCACTACTAAACACACGACTCACTAAACACGACTCACTAAACACACGACTCAATAAACACATGACTGACTATACACACAACTCACTAAACACACAGCTCATTAAAAACACGACTCACTAAACACACAGCTCACTAAACACACGACTCACTAAACAAACAACTCACTAAACACACGACTCACCAAACACACTGCTCACTAAACACATGACTCACTAAACACAATACTCCCTAAACACACGACTCACTAAACACACAACTCATTAAACACATTACTCACTAAACACACGACCCACTAAACACACGACTTACTAAACATATGACTCGCTAAACACACGACTCACTAAACACAAAGCTCTCTAAATACACAACTCACTAAACACACAGCACAATGAACATACGACTCACTAAACGCAGTACTCACTAAACACACGTCTCACTAAGCACACTACTCACTAAACACACGACTTACTAAACACAAAATTCACTAAACACACTACTCACTAAACACACGACTCACTAAACACACAGTTCGCTAAACGCACGACTCACTAAACACACTACTCACTAAACACACGACTCACTAAACACACGACACACTAAACGCACAGCTCACTAAACACACGACTCACTAAACACACAGCTCACTAAACACACAACTCACTAAACACGCTACTCACTAAACACACGACTCACTAAACATACTACTCACTAAAGACACGACTCACTAGACACACTACTCACTAAACACATGACTCACTAAACACACAGCTCACTAAACACACGACTCACTAAACACACTACTCACTAAACACACTACTCACTAAACACATGACTCACTAAACACACTACTTACTAAACACAGGACTTACTAAACACATTACTCCCTAAACACACGACTCACTAAACACAAAACTCATTAAACACACTACTCACTAAACACACGACCCACTAAATACACGACTTACTAAACACATGACTCGCTAAACACACGACTCACTAAACACACAGCTCTCTAAACACACATCTCACTAAACACACAGCTCACTAAACACACGACTCATTAAACACAGTACTCACAAAACATACGACTCACTAAGCACACTACTCACTAAACACACCACTCACTAAACACACTACTCAATAAACACAAGAATCACTAAACAAACTAATCACTAAACATACGACTCACTAAACACACTACTCACTAAACACACGACTCACTAAACACACGATTCACTAAACACACAGCTCACTAAACACACGACTCACTAAACACACTATTCCGCAAACACACGACTCACTAAACACACGACTCACTAAACGTACTACTCACTAAAGACACGACTCCCTAAACACACTACTCACTAAACACATGACTCACTAAACACACTACTCACTGACCACTCGACTCACTAAATCCACAACTCACTAAATACACGCCTCACTACTAAACACACGACTCACTAAACACGACTCACTAAACACACGACTCAATAAACACATGACTCACTAAACACACAACTCACTAAACACACATCTCACTTAAAACACGACTCACTAAACAAGACTCACTAAACACACTACTCACTAAACACACGACTCACCAAACACACTACTCACTAAACACATGATGAACTAAACACAATACTCCCTAAACACACGACTCACTAAACACACAACTCATTAAACACACTACTCACTAAATACACGAGCTCACTAAACACACGACTTACTAAACACAGTACTCACTAAACACACGACTCACTAAGCACACTACTCACTAAACACACGACTCAATAACACACAACTCACTAAACACACTACTCACTAAACACACGACTCACTAAACACAGAGCTCGCTAAACGCACGACTCACTAAACACACTACTCACTAAACACACGACTCACTAAACACACTACTCACTAAACACACAACTCACTAAACACACGACTCACTAAACACACGACTCACTAAACGCACAGCTCACTAAACACACGACTCACTAAACACACAGCTCATTAAACACACAACTCACTAAACACACTACTCACTAAACATACGACTCACTAAACATGCTACTCACTAAAGACACGACTCACTAAACACACTACTCACTAAACACATGACTCACTAAACACACTACTCACTGAGCACACGACTGACTAAACACACAACTCACTAAATACACGTCTCACTAAACACACAACTAACAAAACACGACTCACTAAACACACGATTCAATAAACACATGACTCACTAAACACACAACTCACTAAACACACAACTCACTAAACACACGACTCACTAAACACACAGCTCACTAAACACACGACTCACTAAACACACTACTCACTAAACACACTATTCACTAAACACACTACTCACTAAACACACTACTCACTAAACATAGGACTTACTAAACACATTACTCCCTAAACACACGACTCACTAAACACACAACTCATTAAACACACTACTTACTAAACACACGACCCACTAAACACACGACTTACTAAACACATGACTCGCTAAACACACGACTCACTAAACACACAGCTCTCTAAACACACAACTCACTAAACACACAGCTCACTAAACACACGACTCACTAAACACAGTACTCACAAAACACACGACTCACTAAGCACACTACTCACTAAACACACGACTCACTAAACACACAACTCACTAAACAGACTGCTCACTAAACACACGACTCACTAAACACACAGCTCACTAAACACACGACTCACTAAACACACTACTCAGTAAACACACGAGACTCACTAAACACTACTCACTAAACACACTACTCACTAAACACATAACTCACTAAACACAACTCACTAAACACTCAGCTCACTAAACACACTACTCACTAAACACACACTCACTAAACACACGACTCACTAATGCACACTACTCACTAAACACACGACTCACCAAACACACTACTCACTAAACACACGACTCACTAAACACACACTCACTAAACACACGACTCACTAAACACACAGCTCACTAAATACACGACTCACTAAACACACAGCTCACTAAACACACGACTCACTAAACACAGTACTCACTTAACACGCGACTCACTAAACACACTACTCACTAAACACACGACTCACTAAACACACAACTCACTAAACACACTACTCACTAAACACACGACTCACTAAACACACAGCTCACTAAACACACGACTCACTAAACACAATACTCACTAAACACACGACTCACTAAACACATGACTCACTAAACACACGACTCACTAAACACACAACTCATTAAACACACTACTCACTAAACACACGACCCACTAAACACACGACTCACTAAACACAGACTCACTAAACACACGACTCACTAAACACACAGCTCTCTAAATACACAACTCACTAAACACACAGCACACTAAACACACGACTCACTAAGCACACTGCTCACTAAACACACGACTCACTAAACACACAACTCACTAAACACTCTACTCACTAAACACACGACTCACTAAACACACAGCTCACTAAACGCACGACTCACTAAACACACTACTCACTAAACACACGACTCACTAAACACACTACTCACTAAACACACAACTCAATAAACACACGACTCACTAAACACACGACTCACTAAACGCACAGCTCACTAAACACACGATTCACTAAACACACAGCTCACTAAACACACAACTCACTAAACACACTACTCACTAAACACATGACTCACTAAACATACTACTCACTAAAGACACGACTCACTAAACTCACTACTCACTAAACTCACTACTCACTAAACACGTGACTCACTAAACACATTACTCACTGAGCACAAGACACACTAAATGCACAACTCTCTAAATACACGTCTCACTAAACACTCGACTCTCTAAACACGACTCACTAAACACACGATTCAATAAACACATGACTCACTAAACACACAACTCACTAAACACACAGCTCACTAAACACTCGACTCACTAAGCACACTACTCACTAAACACAGGACTTACTAAACACATTACTCCCTAAACACACGACTCACTAAACACAACTCATTAAACACACTACTCACTGAACACACGACCCACTAAACACACTACTTACTAAACACATGACTCGCTAAACACACGGGTCACTAAACACACACCTCTCTAAACACACAACTCACTAAACACACAGCTCACTAAACACACGACTCACTAAACACAGTATTCAAAAAACACAAGGCTCACTAAGCACACTACTCACTAAACACATGACTCACTAAACACACAGCTCACTAAACACACGACTCACTAAACAGACTACTCACTAAACACACGACTCACTAAACACACAGCTCACTAAACACACGACTCACTAAGCACACTACACACTAAACACACGACTCACTAAACACACTACTCACTAAACATACGACTCACTAAACACATGACTTACTAAACACACGACTCACTAAACACACGATTCACTAAACACACAGCTCACTAAACACACGACTCACTAAACACACTATTCCGCAAACACACTATTCACTAAACACATTACTCACTAAACACACTACTCACTGAACACACGACTCACTAAATACACAACTCACTAAATACACGTCTCACTACTAAACACACGACTCACTAAACCCGTCTCACTAAACACACGACTCAATAAACACATGACTCACTAAACACACAACTCACTAAACACACAGCTCACTAAAAACACGACTCACTAAACACACAGCTCACTAAACACACGACTCACTAAACACACGACTCACTAAACACAGGACTCACCAAACACACTACTCACTAAACACATGACTCACTAAACACATTACTCCCTTAACACACGACTCACTAAACAACTCATTAAACACACTGCTCACTAAACTCACGACCCACTAAACACACGACTTACTAAACACATAACTCGCTAAACACACAACTCATTAAACACACACCTCTCTAAATACACAACTCACTAAACACACAGCACACTAAACGCAAGACTCACTAAACACAGTACTCACTAAACACACGACTAACTAAGCACACTACTCACTAAACACACGACTCACTAAACACACAACTCACTAAACACACTACTCAATAAACACACGACGCACTAAACACACAGCGCACTGAACGCACGACTCACTAAACACACTACTCACTAAACACACGACTCACTAAGCACACTACTCACTAAACACACAGCTCACTAAACACACGACTCACTAAACACACGACTCACTAAACGCACAGCTCACTAAACACACGACTCACTAAACACACAGCTCACTAAACACACAACTCACTAAACACACTACTCACTAACCACACGACTCATTAAACACACTGCTCACTAAACACACGACTCACTAAACACACTAACTAAACACCTGAGTCACTAAACACACTACTCACTGAGCACACGACTCACTAAATACACAACTCACTAAATGCAGGTCTCACTAAACACAAGACTCACTAAACACGACTCACTAAACACACGATTCAATAAACACATGACTCACTAAACACACAACTCACTAAACACACACACTAAAAACAACTCACTAAACAGCTCACTAAACACACAACTACTCATTAAACACACGACTCACTAAAGCTCACTAAACACAGCTCACTAAACACACGACTCACTAAACACACTACTCACTAAACACACGACTCACTAAACACACAACTCACTAAACTCACATCTCACTAAACACACGACTCACTAAACACACAGGTCACTAAACACACAACTCACTAAACACACTACTCACTAAACACACGACTCACTAAACATACTACTCACTAAAGACACGACTCACTAAACACACTACTCACTAAACACCTGAGTCACTAAACACACTACTCACTGAGCACACGACTCACTAAATACACAACTCACTAAATGCAGGTCTCACTAAACACAAGACTCACTAAACACGACTCACTAAACACACGATTCAATAAACACATGACTCACTAAACACACAACTCACTAAACACACAGCTCACTAAAAACACGACTCACTAAACTCACAGCTCACTAAACACACGACTCACTAAACACACAACTCACTAAACACACTACTCACTAAACACTGGACTTACTAAACACATTACTCCCTAAACACACGACTCACTAAACACACAACTCATTAAACACACTACTTACTAAACACACGATCCACTAAACACTCGACTTACTAAACACATGACTCGCTAAACACACGACTCACTAAACACACAGTTCTCTAAACACACAACTCACTAAACACACAGCTCACTAAACACACGACTCACTAAACACAGTATTCACAAAACACACGACTCACTCAGCACACTACTCACTAAACACACGACTCACTAAACACACAACTCACTAAACAGACTGCTCACTAAACACACGACTCACTAAACACACAGCTCACTAAACACTCGACCCACTAAACACACTATTCCGCAAACACACGACTCAGTAAACACACGACTCACTAAACATACTACTCACTAAAGACTCGACTCCCTAAACACACTACTCACTAAACACATGACTCACTAAACACACTACTCACTGAACACACGACTCACTAAATTCACAACTCTCTTAATACACGTCTCACTACTAAACACACGACTCACTAAACACGACTCACTAAACACACGACTCAATAAACACATGACTCACTAAACACACAATTCACTAAACACACAGCTCACTAAAAACACGACTCACTAAACACAGCTCACTAAACACACGACTCACTAAACACACTACTCACTAAACACTCTACTCACTAAACGCACGACTCACCAAACACACTACTCACTAAACACATGGCTCACTAAACACATTACTCCCTAAACACACGACTCACTAAACACACAACTCATTAAACACACTATTCACTAAACATACGACCCACTAAGCACACGACTTTCTAAACACATGACTCGCTAAACACACGACTCACTAAACACACAGCTCTCTGAATACACAACTCACTAAACACACAGCACACTAAACACACGACTCACTAAACACAGTACTCACTAAACACACGACTCACTAAACACAGCTCTCTAAATACACAACTCACTAAACACACAGCACACTAAACACACGACTCACTAAACACAGTACTCACTAAACACACGACTCACTAAGCACACTGCTCACTAAACACACGACTCACTAAACACACAACTCAATAAACACACTACTCACTAAACACACGACTCACTAAACACACAGCTCACTAAACGCACGACTCACTAAACACACTACTCACTAAACGCACGACTCACTAAACGCACTACTCACTAAACATACGACTCACTAAACACATGACTTAATAAACACACGACTCACTAAACACTCGATTTCACTAAACATACAGCTCACTAAACACACGACTCACTAAACACACTATTCCGCAAACACACTACTCACTAAACACACGACTCACTAAACACACAACTCACTAAATACACTACTCACTAACCACACTACTCACTAAACACACGACTCACTAAACACACTACTCACTAAACACACTACTCACTAAACACACGACTCACTAAATACACGACTCACTAAACACACTACTCACTAAACATACTACTCACTAGATTCACAAATCACTAAACACACTACTCACTAAACACGCTACTCACTAAACACACGACTCACTAAACACACTAATCACTAAAGACACTACTCACTAAACACACTACTCAATAAACACACGACTCACTAAACACACAACTCACTAAATACACTACTCACTAAACACACAACTCACTAAACACACGACTCACTAAACACACTACTCACTAAACACACTACTCACTAAACACACGACTCACTAAAGAAACGACTCACTAGACACACTACTCACTAAACACACGACTCACTAAACACACAACTCACTAAACACACGACTCACTAAACACATAACTCATTAAACACACTACTCACTAAACATACTAGTCACTAAACACACGATTCACTAAACACACTACTCACTAAACACACGACTCTCTAAACACAGTACTCACTAAACACACGACTCACTAAACACATAACTCATTAAACACACTACTCACTAAACACACTACTCACTAAACACACGACTTACTAAACATTCTGCTCACTAAACACTCTACTCACTAAACATACTATCACTAAACACACGATTCACTAAACAAACGATTCACTAAACACACGACTCACTAAACACACTACTCACTAAACACACGACTCACTAAACATACTACTCACTAAACACACGACTCACTAAACATACTACTCCCTAAACACACTACTCACTAAACATACTACTCACTAAACTCACGATTCAGTAAACACACTACTCACTAAACACACTACTCACTAAACACACTGCTCACTAAACACACGACTCACTAAAACACAACTTATTAGACTCAATAAACACACTACTCACTAAACACACTACTTACTAAACACACGAACTAAACACACTACTCACTAAACACACGACTCACTAAACACAACTTATTAAACAACGACTCAATAAATACACTACTCACTAAACACACTACTAAACACACGACTCACTAACACACTACTCACTAAACACACGACTCACTAAACAAACAACTCACTAAACACCCGACTCACTAAACACACTACTCACTAAACACACTACTCACTAAACACACGACTCACTAAAAAATATCTAAAAATTAATCATATTTAACTTCCAAACTGACATACATATTCCCGCTCCTTCCTACTCAATTTTCTCTCTTAGATGTTCTTCATCTCTTTTTTTTTTCATCTCCGTTATTTCTGTAGCCACTTCGATTACGAGGATATCAGCACTTCCCCATTCTCTGTGAACTGGTGTATTTTGCGGGTTAGAGTCTCAGTTCCCGGCCCCTCCTCAAGGGCCGGGAGATGAGACGTGAAACTGTCCTAGGAACTAGGCGCTATAAGGAATAATATAACACACGTGGGTGTGAGTTGAACTTGGTTTAGAAAGACATGTAAGCAAACACTATAACATATTTATTAGAAAACGTTTCGGTCCTGGGACCTTGATCACTGAGTTGAACTTGCCTCGCATGGGCCAGTAGGCCTGCAGTAGTGCTCCTTCTATCATATGGTCTTAACACACGAGAATTTACGGGTATTATATTCACTAATACATTAGAACTCATTAATAAGATACTTGTACATTTCACACTTAACCTACTAACTGAAAATGAAACTTGAACTACCTTTTTCATTACTTCATTATTGTGTCTCATCACATCATATTTAGTCTCATCACATCATATAAAGAAAACGTTATCTCTATGTTCGTCAACGACTAGCATCACAAGCGCCTATCGATCATAAGTGGGTCATAAAGACTGCGTGTCACTTCTGCACTGACAATCGAAAATACTTTGCTCCCTAAAATAGGGATTAAAATATTCTCTCATTTCGTATACATTGTCTACGTACATGTCTTAGCATATACTGCTGTGGTGTCTGTCTGAATCCCTTTATTACGAAGTTTAAGCAATGTAACTCCTACATGGCAAAAGACACAATATAATGTAAACAGAGTAAGCTCTATGATTCTTTTCAGTTTTGGCATCACTGTCAAGAGGAGAGCGTGAGATCTGGTAGAAATGCCTTGGAGGTTCTCATTAGACAGCTGCTGAGAGGCATTTGTGAACCTCCAGCCAAGTAGACTTTGAACAAAAGAAATCGTCCATTCTCGTCACCTGCTGTCAGTGGGTTTCTTCCGGTGAGGGATTTTTCTCAAGTTGACAGTTTCGTGGCTGTTCTCTCTGTGGATAACTACAGCATCATTTTCTCGTAGAAAGTTGGTCGTGTGTGTGTGTGTGTGTTTGTGTGTGTGTGTGTGTGTGTGTGTGTGTGTGTGTGTGTGTGTGTGTGTGTGTGTGTGTGTGTGTGTGTGTGTGTGTGTGTGTGTGTGTGTGTGTGTGTGTGTGTGTGTTTGTGTGTGTATGCGCGTGCGAGTATTATGTCCACAAGGCCTCATATACGAAAAATCTTTTATTAAAGTTCCAAAGCGGCTTCGTTTGTGTGAGAGTCGAGAAGTGTTGTGCAGCCAACCATTTCAATGTTTGTTCTCATGGTAGTGCAAGACTTGGCTACGGTGTTCTTCCTTGTTTGATTTTTGTGATTTAGAGACGAGGCAATGATGATTCTCGAGTCATCAACAGTTAAGCAGCAGAGTCATAGTGTGTTGCTCATGGCATAAACGAAAGCAAGGCGTTCCTTCCTTTACATTAACCGCAGATCTCCCACTTATGCTATTGTTCAGTGGCCACAACCCCAAATTATTGGCGTGTGCCGCCCATGCCTTTGACCTGACTTTCACCGCGGCAACTGAGTCATCATAGCCTGACAGGTCATTTGTGGACAATATCTTTGCTGTCAGCTGTCGTGAGCACCTGTCACATGGTAGCCAGAACTCGGCTGGTGTTCATACTGCCGTCTCCGAGGCCTCGGCTGCTTTTCTCAGGACTGGTTTGTTGACCCAAGCTCCTAACTCTAAGACCTCGAATGTTATCCCAAGCTGTTGCTTCTAAAGCTTCAGCTGTTGCCCGAAGCTGACCTGATACCGAAAGCTAACTTACTGTTGCACAAAGCTAACCTACTGTTGCCTTCCTGGAGACAGAGACCTCGTGAAGTTGCGACTCAGACGGTGTCACGTCTCGCCTGTACACTGGTGAGGGAGCATTAATTACTAATCTCTTCATGTTTTTACAGCCGTCATTAATGATTAACTCATGGATGCTTCAGTTATGAAGCACAACCTATCTCCAACTTAAACAGAGAGTGTGGAGTAGATTCAAGGTGCCATTGAAACTACAGCGGAGGAAGAGGCAAGTATAAGTCCTTGTGTGCGGTGCCAGGGAACGGGGAATGTATGCGCACGCGCACCTGTGTGTGTGTATGTACTCACCTAGTTGTGACTGCAGGGGTCAAGTCATAGCTCCTGGCCCCGCCTCTTTGCTGGTCGCTACTAGGTCACTCTCTCCCTTCTCCATGAGCTATATCGAACCTCTTCTTAAACCTATGTATGGATCCTGCGTCCACTACATCAGTCTCTAGAATGTTCCACTTCCTGATAATTCTATTACTGAAGAAATACTTCCTAACATCTCCGTGCACGCGCGCACGCTTTTGAGCATACATGAAGAGAGTTTGCAAAGGAGAAGAGGAATGACAACAGGAAGTGATCCCAGATATGCAAAAACAGGCGTTAGTGGAGGAATTATTTTGAATCATCTATATACATTACCAATGCACCTTCATCACGTTGTCAGATTCCAAGAGACAAAGACACCAAGAAACGCTAAATAATAATTTTCAAAACCATTCACTAGTAGAAAATCAATGAATCCAGAGAAGTGAATCTGTCCTCTTCGCCCTCCCCGGCGTCCCAGCCCTCCCCGGCGTCCCAGCCCTCCCCGCCCTCCAAACTGAATGCCTCCTAGTTCCCCCTGGCCGTGTATGGTCCTAGGGGTATAGCGCTGTGGCCGAATGTAATAAAAATAATAATTAATAATAATAGTAATAATAGTAATTATCCTTTCACTTCCTAAATTATTACACTTTCTCTGTTTGTCTGTCTGTCTGTCTGTCTGTCTGTCTGTCTGTCTGTCTGTCTGTCTGTCTGTCTGTCTCTCTCTCTCTCTCTCTCTCTCTCTCTCTCTCTCTCTCTCTCTCTCTCTCTCTCTCTCTCTCTCTCTCTCTCTCTCTCTCTCTCTCTCTCTCTCTCTCTCTCTCTCTCTCTCTTTCCTCTCTCCTCTCTTTCCTCTGTCTCTTCTGTCTTTTTCCTCTGCACACAGAAATCACTCCCTACGAAAGTAAAAGACTGGGCAGGCGATGCAAAATGCCGCCAATAAAAAGTAGGGGCGCCATTGGTACACTAAGAGAAAACACCATAAGTGTCCGGGGCCCAAAACTGTTCAACAGCCTCCCATCAAGCATTAGGGGAATTGCCAATAAACCCCTGGCTGCCTTCAAGAGAGAGCTGGACAGATACCTAAAGTCAGTGCCGGATCAGCCGGGCTGTGGCTCGTACGTCGGACTGCGTGCGGCCAGCAGTAACAGCCTAGTTGATCAGGCCCTGATCCATCGGGAGGCCTGGTCATGGACCGGGCCGCGGGGGCGTTGATCCCCGGAATAACCTCCAGGTAACCTCCAGGTAACCTCTCTCACGCATACGCACAAACACACACTAACAGCTCTCTGTCTCTCTTCTCTTCTCTCCTCTCTCTCTCACGCGCACACACAAACAGACATAGACACACACACACACACACACACACACACACACACACACACACACACACACACACACACACACACACATACACACACACACACACAAAGACAGGATGTTCCAGAGATTGGACACAGTAACAGGGGGACACAGTTGGAAGTTGAAGACGCAGATGAATCACAGGGATGTTAGGAAGGTATTTCTTCAGCCACAGAGTAGTCAGTAAGTGGAATAGTTTGGGAAGCGATGTAGTGGAGGCAGGATCCATATATAGCTTTAAGCAGAGGTATGATGAAGCTCACGGCTCAGGGAGAGTGACCTAGTAGCGATCAGTGAAGAGGCGGGGGCCAGGAGCTCGGACTCGACCCCTTCAACCTCAACTAGGTGAGTACAACTAGATGAGTACACACACACACACACACACACACACACACACACACACACACACACACACACACACACACACACACACACACACACACACACACACACACACACACGACGCTGCAGTCAGGCAATAGGACACATTTCTACCCAAGCTCCTGTGTCATCAATCACTATTATCTCGTCCATACTTCCCCGAATACACATTAAGAGATTCGGCTATAGCGAAAGACATTCTTGTATATCCAATAAGTGAGCTGCCTGATAGATACATTTGCAACCTTTGGACATTTTACATACTGGTAAATGAAATAATGGAACGTTGTAAATGTGCTAATTGCCTAAAGTAATTGTAGGTCTATAGATATCTTTTTCACTCAAGAGAAGTAATATAAAATTCCGATACGATGTGAAAACGCACAAACGCTTTATAATATGATCCTTATTGACTAGATAAAACCCACAATGTGGGCGAAACGTTGTCAATAAAGAATCGCACTCTACTGCATTCGTATGTCTTTTTCTTTTCAAACTCTCAGAGCAAAATGAAATTAACAACAACACAAAGCTCAAATATTTTTAAGCTTTCTGAGAGCAAAGTTTAAAAGTTAACATCAACTAGGAGGTGAATGGCAAAGCAGCGAGACATGACTGACCTTAAACACTCTCTAATAAGCAGGCCAACAGAGCCTCGCCGCTCCCAAGCATGATTAATGAGGGACATTAGTATAATCGAGTTGACACATGGTTCTTGTGGTAATGACGAAGGCCGCACGACAAATAGGAGACGGGGATGTGGGGTTATTAGAAGTGGTGATGGATGTTTAGTCTCCGCCCTCCTCTACCCGTCATCCGGAAAGAGTCGGCGGGCAGGGATGGAAGGGGAGAGAGGTCAGGGGTCGCTTGGCAGGGGATAGAGTGAAAGAGGTCAGCTGGAAGGGTAAATTGGATAAGTGGTCGACTAGCGGTTTGAATATGATAATGGTATACAGTACCGAGAAGTTGATAAGTAAGATACATGTGCAACAGTTAGGTATCTTTATTCCGAAACGTTTCGCTTACACAGTAGGCTTCTTCAGTCCAATGCAGAGGGAGCAGCAATCCATCACCCTTGAAGACGTAGTTTTGAGATGGTCAGTCAAGGTCTAGATCAGAGTCAATTGGCCGACCTTTGCGTGTAATTGTTTACTTTGATCGAGATTGGCCGTATAAACACTTTATCCCATATGTTACCTGGAGGTTACCTGGAGGTTATTCCGGGGATCAACGCCCCCGCGGCCCGGTCCATGACCAGGCCTCCCGATGGATCAGGGCCTGATCAACTAGGCTGTTACTGCTGGCCGCACGCAGTCCGACGTACGAGCCACAGCCCGGCTGATCCGGCACTAACTTTAGGTATCTGTCCAGCTCTCTCTTGAAGGCAGCCAGGGGTTTATTGGCAATTCCCCTAATGCTTGATGGGAGGCTGTTGAACAGTTTTGGGCCCCGGACACTTATGGTGTTTTCTCTTAGTGTACCAATGGCGCCCCTACTTTTTATTGGCGGCATTTTGCATCGCCTGCCCAGTCTTTTACTTTCGTAGGGAGTGATTTCTGTGTGCAGATTTGGGACCATTCCTTCCAAGATTTTCCAAGTGTAGATTATGATATATCTCTCCCTCCTGCGTTCCAATGAGTACAAGTCAAGTGCTTCCAAGCGTTCCCAGTAGTTAAGGTGCTTGACAGAACTTATACGTGCAGTAAAGGATCTCTGTACACTCTCTAGATCTGCGATTTCACCTGCTTTGTATGGAGATGTTAATGTACAGCAGTATTCCAGCCTAGAGAGAACAAGTGATTTGAAAAGGATCATCATTGGCTTGGCATCTCTCGTTTTGAAAGTTCTCATTATCCATCCTATCATTTTCTTTGCACGTGCGATCGTGGCACTGTTGTGATCCTTGAAAGTGAGATCCTCAGACATTACTACTCCCAGGTCCCTTACATTATTTTTCCGCTCTATTGTATGGCCGGAGTCTGTAGTATACTCTGTTCTAGTTATTATCTCCTCCAGTTTTCCATAACGGAGTAGTTGGAATTTGTCCTCATGTTAAGTAAGTTTCCTAAAACTTAAGATTTATGTTTATAAATGAAGCGTGAATAATTCATGAGGTAAACAGCACTGATATTCTTGTTTTGATGTAAAAGTCAGAATGTGTTGAGTTCTCTTATTTATTATTATTTTTTAAATATAGCTTCAGCCAACTCCTTTCTTGATATTATTTAAAGCTTTCACTCTATCTTCCAATTGATTTCAACTTTGATAACTGTGCGAAATAAAACACGAGTGTATTACTATAACTTTCATGGAGGAGATGAGAATAAGCCAGGTATATATAGTATTGTGGGCAAGAGAGGGTGAGGTCTGGTGCAGAGGGGCGGGACCTCTACTCATCTAAAAATGAAGCCGCCAGTGTTGTGGGTGACAGAGTTGGCGGCTGCAATCATCGCACTTTCCAGACATCGCTTTTGAGTAGGTCCTCGTCACTGATGATAAATCTGGCACGCTGAACTCATCAGGTGATTATGAGAGTTACGGTTCATAACGCAGACATTGTTCTGGCCATTTCGTCTGCATGAATACTAGTCCTTTCTAGTCCATTGCTTCAGGCTGTATGGATGGTAGATTGCCTGGGAATACAATCTCCCATATATGGCTTTTCACATCCTCCACACGGGAGTGTGTTAAGGATTTCATCAAGTGGCAGAATAATAAATATCGCAGATGAGTGTTCCTGTGCTCCTGCTCAGCTGTGTGAATAAAGCGAAGAAGGAGAAATAAATAATCGCAAAGATTTAAAAAAATAAAGAAAAAAAATATAGAGATGGATGAAAAAGGGTGGTCACAGTAGGGGGGGGTAAGTTGGGTGAGAGGTCAGCTGGGTGTCGGTGGAGGGGGTGGGTCAGGTGACCTCCCTCTGAGACATCGTGTGGGTGGCGGGTAATATTCCTTAAGTATCCATTACAAGGCTCGCTATGAGAGGGTAGTCAGGACCTCCCCGCTTGGAGTCCACAGTAGCAGCCACCATTAGTGAACACGAGGCCAAGATAACACTTTACGACGCCTTCAGGCATCTTGAATGTCCTTCTCTTCCCTGAGGCTTGCTTAGTTCTACCTCACCACCACCACCAGTCCACCGCAGCGTCTGCTGCTGCTGCTGTTACCTGTCACGACTGCTTCTGATGCTCCCTGTCACGACTGCTTCTGATGCTCCCTGTCACGCCTGCTGCTGTCTATCATACACTGCTACATGTCATGTCTGTGTTGCGGCCCCTCTCATCTACTGCTGTCTGTCACATCTGCTGGCGTACTTCATTTCTACTGCTTCTGTCAGTCATGTTAACTACTGCAGCCATGACCACACTTTTTATTTACAGCTACTGCTTTGCGCTACTCTTGCTGTTACTAAAGAACTTGCTTCTTTGAACACACTACTGACACATCAGGTGCTCCACCACTTGTTTCTGTTGCTATGCCTGCTACACCTACCACTAATGCTACGTCTGGTATTGTGTGTTTGCTAGAGCCTGCCATCCCTTACACTGTATGTTTGCTAGAGCCTGCCATCCCTTACACTGTATGTTTGCTAGAGCCTGCCATCCCTCACATACACAACTGTATGTCTGCTAGAGCCTGCCATCCCGTACACTGTATGTTTGCTAGAGCCTGCCATCCCTCACACTGTATGTTTGATAGAGTCTTCCATCCCTCACACTGTATGTTTGCTAGAGTCTTCCATCCCTCACACTGTATGTTTGCTAGAGCCTGCCATCCCTCACACTGTATGTTTGCTAGAGCCTGCCATCCCTGACACTGTATGTTTGCTAGAGCCTGCCATCCCTCACACTGTATGTTTGCTAGAGCCTGCCATCCCTCACACTGTATGTTTGCTAGAGAAAAAACAAATAAGTCAACGGGCCGTGACCAACTGTTTTCGAAGATTCTTGAGATATACAAAGACGACTTGATGAAAGAATTATCTAGTCATTTTAATAGATAACTGCAAAAGAGTAACTTGGTTGTAAGCTTCAATTCATTTAATAGTGGGAAAGTTACTGCAACTTATATTATTTTTTTTTTATTATCACACCGGCCGATTCCCACCAAGGCAGGGTGGCCCGAAAAAGAAAAACTTTCACCATCATTCACTCCATCACTGTCTTGCCAGAAGGGTGCTTTACACTACAGTTTTTAAACTGCAACATTAACACCCCTCCTTCAGAGTGCAGGCACTGTACTTCCCATCTCCAGGACTCAAGTCCGGCCTGCCGGTTTCCCTGAATCCCTTCATAAATGTTACTTTGCTCACACTCCAACAGCACGTCAAGTATTAAAAACCATTTGTCTCCATTCACTCCTATCAAACACGCTCAAGCATGCCTGCTGGAAGTCCAAGCCCCTCGCACACAAAACCTCCTTTACCCCCTCCCTCCAACCCTTCCTAGGCCGACCCCTACCCCGCCTTCCTTCCACTACAGACTGATACACTCTTGAAGTCATTCTGTTTCGCTCCATTCTCTCTACATGTCCGAACCACCTCAACAACCCTTCCTCAGCCCTCTGGACAACAGTTTTGGTAATCCCGCACCTCCTCCTAACTTCCAAACTACGAATTCTCTGCATTATATTCACACCACACATTGCCCTCAGACATGACATCTCCACTGCCTCCAGCCTTCTCCTCGCTGCAACATTCATCACCCACGCTTCACACCCATATAAGAGCGTTGGTAAAACTATACTCTCATACATTCCCCTCTTTGCCTCCAAGGACAAAGTTCTTTGTCTCCACAGACTCCTAAGTGCACCACTCACTCTTTTTCCCTCATCAATTCTATGATTCACCTCATCTTTCATAGACCCATCCGCTGACACGTCCACTCCCAAATATCTGAATACGTTCACCTCCTCCATACTCTCTCCCTCCAATCTGATATTCAATCTTTCATCACCTAATCTTTTTGTTATCCTCATAACCTTACTCTTTCCTGTATTCACCTTTAATTTTCTTCTTTTGCACACCCTACCAAATTCATCCACCAATCTCTGCAACTTCTCTTCAGAATCTCCCAAGAGCACAGTGTCATCAGCAAAGAGCAGCTGTGACAACTCCCACTTTGTGTGTGATTCTTTATCTTTTAACTCCACGCCTCTTGCCAAGACCCTCGCATTTACTTCTCTTACAACCCCATCTATAAATATATTAAACAACCACGGTGACATCACACATCCTTGTCTAAGGCCTACTTTTACTGGGAAAAAATTTCCCTCTTTCCTACATACTCTAACTTGAGCCTCACTATCCTCGTAAAAACTCTTCACTGCTTTCAGTAACCTACCTCCTACACCATACACTTGCAACATCTGCCACATTGCCCCCCTATCCACCCTGTCATACGCCTTTTCCAAATCCATAAATGCCACAAAGACCTCTTTAGCCTTATCTAAATACTGTTCACTTATATGTTTCACTGTAAACACCTGGTCCACACACCCCCTACCTTTCCTAAAGCCTCCTTGTTCATCTGCTATCCTATTCTCCGTCTTACTCTTAATTCTTTCAATTATAACTCTACCATACACTTTACCAGGTACACTCAACAGACTTATCCCCCTATAATTTTTGCACTCTCTTTTATCCCCTTTGCCTTTATACAAAGGAACTATGCATGCTCTCTGCCAATCCCTAGGTACCTTACCCTCTTCCATACATTTATTAAACAATTGCACCAACCACTCCAAAACTATATCCCCACCTGCTTTTAACATTTCTATCTTTATCCCATCAATCCCGGCTGCCTTACCCCCTTTCATTTTACCTACTGCCTCACGAACTTCCCCCACACTCACAACTGGCTCTTCCTCACTCCTACAAGATGTTATTCCTCCTTGCCCTATACACGAAATCACAGCTTCCCTATCTTCATCAACATTTAACAATTCCTCAAAATATTCCTTCCATCTTCCCAATACCTCTAACTCTCCATTTAATAACTCTCCTCTCCTATTTTTAACTGACAAATCCATTTGTTCTCTAGGCTTTCTTAACTTGTTAATCTCACTCCAAAACTTTTTCTTATTTTCAACAAAATTTGTTGATAACATCTCACCCACTCTCTCATTTGCTCTCTTTTTACATTGCTTCACCACTCTCTTAACCTCTCTCTTTTTCTCCATATACTCTTCCCTCCTTGCATCACTTCTACTTTGTAAAAACTTCTCATATGCTAACTTTTTCTCCCTTACTACTCTCTTTACATCATCATTCCACCAATCGCTCCTCTTCCCTCCTGCACCCACTTTCCTGTAACCACAAACTTCTGCTGAACACTCTAACACTACATTTTTAAACCTACCCCATACCTCTTCGACCCCATTGCCTATGCTCTCATTAGCCCATCTATCCTCCAATAGCTGTTTATATCTTACCCTAACTGCCTCCTCTTTTAGTTTATAAACCTTCACCTCTCTCTTCCCTGATGCTTCTATTCTCCTTGTATCCCATCTACCTTTTACTCTCAGTGTAGCTACAACTAGAAAGTGATCTGATATATCTGTGGCCCCTCTATAAACATGTACATCCTGAAGTCTACTCAACAGTCTTTTATCTACCAATACATAATCCAACAAACTACTGTCATTTCGCCCTACATCATATCGTGTATACTTATTTATCCTCTTTTTCTTAAAATATGTATTACCTATAACTAAACCCCTTTCTATACAAAGTTCAATCAAAGGGCTCCCATTATCATTTACACCTGGCACCCCAAACTTACCTACCACACCCTCTCTAAAAGTTTCTCCTACTTTAGCATTCAAGTCCCCTACCACAATTACTCTCTCACTTGGTTCAAAGGCTCCTATACATTCACTTAACATCTCCCAAAATCTCTCTCTCTCCTCTGCATTCCTCTCTTCTCCAGGTGCATACACGCTTATTATGACCCACTTCTCGCATCCAACCTTTACTTTAATCCACATAATTCTTGAATTTACACATTCATATTCTCTTTTCTCCTTCCATAACTGATCATTTAACATTACTGCTACCCCTTCCTTTGCTCTAACTCTCTCAGATACTCCAGATTTAATCCCATTTATTTCCCCCCACTGAAACTCTCCTACCCCCTTCAGCTTTGTTTCGCTTAGGGCCAGGACATCCAACTTCTTTTCATTCATAACATCAGCAATCATCTGTTTCTTGTCATCCGCACTACATCCACGCACATTTAAGCAACCCAGTTTTATAAAGTTTTTCTTCTTCTCTTTTTTAGTAATTGTATACAGGAGAAGGGGTTACTAGCCCATTGCTCCCGGCATTTTAGTCGCCTCATACGACACGCATGGCTTACGGAGGAAAGATTCTTTTCCACTTCCCCATGGACAATAGAAGAAATAAAAAGAACAAGAGCTATTTAGAAAAAGGAGAAAAACCTAGATGTATGTATATATATATATGCATGTGCGTGTCTGTGAAGTGTGACCAAAGTGTTAGTAGGAGTAGCAAGATATCCCTGTTATCTTAGCGTGTTTATGAGACAGAAAAAGAAACCAGCAATCCTAACATCATGCAAAACAATTACAGGTTTTTGTTTCACAGTCATCTGGCAGGACGGTAGTACTTCCCTGGGTGGTTGCTGTCTACCAACGAGGTCACCTTAATGAATTTAAACAGCGAGTCTCAGCACAGTTTAACAGTTATAGAACTTGCCTAATAAATTTGCTGACTTATTTCAATAAGGTATTTTGATGCAGTGGAAGAGAATCTTTATGTGTACTTAAGTACTTATGAAGTCCAGATAAACAGCATCATATGTAAATAGACCATATTTACAAAGTAATTTTGGTATGGATAAATCGATCCCCATACCAAAGTTAAGTCCCCTTTCTTGATGTCTTAGTACCCAAATCCGACCACACACATTAATGATCCAGATATTTTGTTCGCCTATAAACATTAATGATTTACATAATTTCTAATCTCAGCAAAACACACGGACTAAACGAGGATTAATTTGTAATTTTATGTTTTTATATTTACCTACTGGCACACATAATATATAGTTTGGAATACCTGGGAAAGGCATGTGTCTTCATTCCCAAGGAGATCATAGAGTTGCAATTCTCCTCACGTTTTCACATACTCAGCACACCTAGAACAGAGACCATTCATAAATCTTGGCATCATTCTTCCCAACATCAGCATGGCGGACAACGTTACTAAGGTCTTCTCATCGTGTAACATCAGAACAGCAACAGTCAAAATCACTCCTGTCAGACACCTAACCAACAGCAAAACATCTCGACAACAGCGACACTGATGTTGACATTATCCCGTGTGGAGCCTGCCAGAAGTTTTATGTAGGCAAAACCTCAAAAACTTGAAACACACATATAGGAGAGTATTTATACGCTCGAGTAATCAGCATCAAGAAAGATACTTGCTTAGTTAATCATAACTCTCGTAATTATCTCAAAAGTAGAAGAACACAACATTAGAGATAAACCAATCTGACATTTGTGGTAGATAGAGTCAGGAAGCTTCTCTCTTATCCCCTCAACACTGCTGCTATTATTTAATGTACTTAATTTACGGCTCACATTGAGCCAGTAAAGCACCTAAACTACTGGGAACGCCTGCAAGTCTTGAGCATGTACTCATTGGAGCGGAGAGAGAGAGAGATACATGATAATATAATAATATATATTCCTTCGTTTAAACCCTATTATCTCAGTTTTTGTCACCTGCTAGCTCACTTCACATTGTTGTTTAACATACACTCACATTTTGGTTAATCTCTCACTTGGAAGAGATACTTGTCCACTTTCTTCTTGAAGAATTCTACATATTTCTCAGTGGTGTTTCTGATATCTTTTGGTAAGATGTTGAAGAGTCTGGGACCACGAATGCTGATATAATGTTCTCTTACTATGTCGCAGTGCCCCTGATTTTCCCTGGGTTTATTGTAAATTTTCTGTCATAACTCTCACTTCAATATATTATGAGAGTTGTGCAGATTTGGGACAAGGCCCTTAAGTACTTTCCTCGTAATATATTATTGTGTATCTTTCGCTCCTTCGTTCCAACGAGTATATATTTAGAACTTTCAGGCGTTCCCAGTAATTTAAATGCTTAATTGGCTCTATGCTTGTCGAATATGATCTCTGCTTTATCTCTATCTTTCCTGTCCTGAACGGAACCGTCAACACTGAACATTACTCTAAACGAAGGAGCACAAGCAATTTAAATGTTTTCACCATTGGCACTATTTCTTTGTTTTGAAAGTTCTCAATATCTACTCTGTCACTTTCTTGGCTGTCGTGACATTTGCCTTAATGTGTTCTTTGAAAGAAAGGTCAGCTGACATAATTACTCTCGGGTCTTTCACGTGTTCCTTTCTTTCTCTTCGAGGGTCTTGAGTTTTGTACACAGTGTCCCTTTTGAGATCTTCATTTTTTCCATACCTAAGCAGCTGGAACTTGTCACCACTGAACGTCATGTTGTTCCACAGTGCCCACCGGAAAACACTGCTTATAACTTCTTGCAATTTTCAGTCTTCTTTCACTGTTTCTCTCACTGTTTCGTTCACTGTTTCACTTACTGCTTTCCCTTTGCTGAATTGTCAAAGCTAAAGAAGCATTGAATTTTCAATACAAAGTCTAATTATTGTAAATATTGTCTTGAACAAGAAGAACAAGAACAAGATGAACAATTACAGTGATGAATAGGAAGTAGACATAACTGAATACAAATAATAATAAGGCGAAGTATTAAATCAGGGTGAAGTAGGTACAGGCCGTGAGAAACAGGGTGGGAGGGAATGGGTGGTACAAGAATGGGTGGTACGGGGATGGGGAGCACAAAGTCCTAGAGGGACTAGTACCGAACTTGCACAGGAAAATCACTCACTACGAAAGCAAAAGACTGGGCAGACGATGCAACATCCCCCCAATGAAAAGCAGGGGTGTCACTAGCACGTTAAGAGACAACACAATAAGTGTCAGGGGCCCAAGACTGTTCAACTGCCTCCCAGCATACATAAGGGGGATTACCAATAGATCCCTGGCTGTCTTCAAGCAGGCACTGGACAAGCACCTAAAGTCGGTACCTGACCAGCCGGGCTGTGGCTCGTACGTTGGATTGCGTGCAGCCAGCAGTAACAGCCTGGCTGATCAGGCTCTGGTCCACCATGAGGCCTGGTCACAGACCGGACCGCGGGGGCGTTGACCCCCGGAACTCTCTCCTGGTAAACTCCAGGTAAACGGAATGGGTAGCACGGGAATGGGTGCACGGGAATGGGTGGCACGGGTGTGGGTGGCAATGGAATGGGTGCCACGGGTAGGGAAGGGTGGCCGAGAGAATGAGTGGTAGAAAGATTAATTGGCAGGGATCAGAAAGAGGGGTAGAAGGAGGGAAAGGGTGGTAGGGGATAGGAGAAAATGGAAAGTGGAAGGAACGGGGCTGTCTGGGGAAGAGGAGTGGGTAGGAGGGGAGAGAGTTGCAAAGAGGAGAGTAGATGGCAGAGATGAGGGTGAGGGGTAGCAGAAAGAAGGGAAGGGGTGGAAAGGAAGAGGGGAAGAGATGGTAAGGGGTAGGAGAAGGGAGAAAGAAGGGGAGGGAATGGAAGGGAGGGAGGAGAACAGTCTAGTCTCGGATACAAATCTAAGCTGATGGATTCATTAAAAGTTTTATTACTTTCTTGTTTACCAACAGTGTGATGGTGGCGGCCGGGCTGGAAAACAGCCCCTGCGCTATCTGGCGATAAATCGGCAGGGGGGCTGCCAGAGTGGGTTATAAGTAGCCAAGATGGCGCAGGTTCAGACGAATAATTACAGATATAGCCCCAGGAAGGGTCACCTAGGCTTTAGCATAAGCCGGTGGTGGTGGTGGTGCTGGTGGAGGTGGTGATGCTGATGGTGGTAGTGGTGGTAGGTGTTGGGGCGGTGATGGTGTTAGCGGCCTGTGAGGGGTGGTGGTGGTGGTGGTGATGATGATAGTGAAGATGGTGTTGGTGATGCGAATGAGAGCTTAAGGATTCTTTTCACTAATTTAAAAAAACTTATAGATATTTTTCTCCCCTAAATTTTTTAGGGGACTCTGAGAGGAGGTGAAGGAGGAAGGTGGACAAGGAATGAAAATAAGAGAGTTAAAGATTAAGGAAGAGAATTTATAGGTAATTCTCTATAGTAAAGATAGAGGAGAGTGATAGGAAATGTATGGATGGAGGTGAGTATATAAGAGAAATAGTTAAAGGAGGAGGAGGAAGGAAGGAAAGAAAATAGGAGAAAGTGGAGAAGGGGAAAGGAGGGTTGAACAGAATTGACTCTTAGCTCTTCACCCATATCATTTATTATCCAAGACGGAGGAGAGGGAGGAATAGGCATTGAATATAAATTAGAAATAGGAGAGGGAGGAAGGCAACGAAGAGATAGGAAGCAAGGAAGAAGGAAGAGAATAGTAGTGGGAAAGGAAGATTGACATCTAGCTAGTTATCCATAATATTCATTCTTACAAGTTGAGACCATCTTCAGTAGAGCAACGGTTCTTAACCTGAGTGTAATTCGGCCTATTTTGGAGGAGCAATGAGTGGTGCTGCTGTATATTGAGACAACAAGTCTCTCTCAGGACATTATCCATCATTAAAAACATTTCTGTAATTGCTTTTCCTAAAAGAACACAAAATTTTATTACATATCTCCTTTTCCTACTTTTAAATTCGGAGCACGAAATTATTTTATTCTATGAGTCCCACTGAGAAACAACTGGAATGTAAGACTCCTACTGAAGTGACAATTGGGTGACACTTGTATAACAGGAACAGGTTTCAGCTTACAGCAATATCTAACATAACTCTGGAGAAACATGTTTCATCCCGTTACAGATCACCACTCAAGAGGAACTTAGATTGAGTTTCGTGCGAGCTTCACACAATAACTTTTGTTCAAGTTTCAGCTTAATAAGCTTGTTGAAGGAAAATTATTCTGTTATTCAAATAGAGTATCTTTAATTTTTATTAAGTTACGATCTGTGAAACAAAGTGCTCAAAAAGTTTGTAAACAAAATTATGTTAATAAATAATGAATCCCTTTCTTTCTCAAGTTCTGATAATTATGTCAATGAAGAGGAAGAAGGTTATTAAATGAAGCTTTTCTTTAACAATGTTGACAAATAAATTTTGAGGGCCCCAGTGCCTTTGGAATAAATTCCTTAATGACCAGAGCATGAAACCAGCAAACTGAAGGACCATTTCGAGAGAATTCGTGCAGGGTTTTCAGATAAAGACATTTAATTGTTCAACATGAAGGATCACATCCTGAAATCTTCCCGTGTATATTTAAACTACTCTCTTTTCTCAGACAAATGAAGCTTCACTCGAAGCTTACTGTAGCATTACTCGGCAATGCTGAGTGTAAGAACTCTCATATAATCAGAGAGGTTCTCATTGAGTTTAATAGAAGCAGTCATGTTTGTCCTTGGGAACCAACGAGTGAGAAAGATGAACCGAGAGAAGCTGTATCTTTGAGATGAACGAGGACACTTGGGATCAAGTCGCTGCAGAAATGGAAACAAGTCTCTACTTCAACTGCCATATACTAGAATTTAAATTATTCCTCATTGATAGAACCCCTCAAAAAAAAAAAAAAAAAAAAAAACGAGTGGAGTGGCGTTGTATGTCAAACAAACAAAAAAAAATGAGCTGTCACATCTCAAAGATAAAAAGCATGAAAGAATAAATATTGGATCCGTGAGGAAAAAAAAAAGGCTCATTCAGTTCGGGACATTTGTTAAAAGAAACCTTACGCCACAAGTGGCTTCATCGGTTCATATGATGAAGTCATAGCTTGTCGGTATCACCATGCCATTTACATCCAGGTAATGAGTCTGTTTGGTTGAATTTTCTTCAGTTAAATGAAAAGCTTAATTAACCGCCCTATACCGACCCCCATACTGTGAAAACGACATAGAAAAGTTATTTGAGACGAAACTCCTTAAAACAAAACACTATAGTCAGCGTAGTAAATTTTAATTTCAGCCATACTGACTATGATTCTAGTCCCACTGCTTTCTATAGGTAGTCTACGACTACTTTTAGAAAGCAGCTTTCGACTGAGCCTGTTACCTGCTGTATCCTGACTTGGAAATCAGGAAATTCTTATCAATGTTCTAGAGGACATTTATAAGCTTCGGAAAAACCGATTACATTTAATATTACCTGAAAATATGATTATTAGGATAGTGCAGGTGTTGACAGGTTACACTAATAATAATAATAATTATCTAGTTGAAGACGATCTGCAGTGAAATGGATCACCGACACGACATTTTTTTTAATAGTTTGTACAAGCTGCTCAAGTAACATTTATTCCCCTACGGGGAAATGAGATTATGAAAAAAAACAAGGAGCGTTAACGGAAAAATAAAAGCCTAAAACATCTGAAAAAAGGGACATTTATAGGAGCATCTGAAGTGGAGACAGAATACTTTGTCAGTAAATATTTTCATAGAACAGAAATAGCAGGGAACAGGAGAGCCTAAAGGAGAATGTAAGATCAAGGGCATCCAAGACTAGCTTCAAGTATAAAGGACGAAGATTAGGGTAAAGACGGATACGCTTCAGTCTAACTCTGGATATACCATACCACGGGCGGGGTTGAACCCGCGATCAGAGTCTCAAAACTCCAGACCGTCACGTTAGCCACTGGACCAGCTAGCCACAATAAGAGTCGTCCAACTAGGTATATTTCTACACCATAGGAAGGTTAGCATTGGCACCACTGTGACCACAAATGCAAGTTTTTACAGACGAATCTCCAGCTAGCGTGGCCGTGACGAACTCTAGCTCAAGTCCCCTCAAAGCCGTTAACGTGACTCATGAAATCGTAATGAAATGATTGCAAACAAACCATACCATATGACCACAAATGCAAGTAAACCATACCATGGTTTGTTTGAAATCGTGTCATTACGATTTCGTGAGTCATGTTAATTCTGGATAGCTTACTCTTAACGGATATCGAACTGGAGATGTAAAAGACCATATACTGCCAGTAGTAAGAGTATTATTAAAACTAGTAATACTGTACTATTAGCAGCTGTAGCGATGATGGTACAATAGGAACAGTCCTATTAATCGTAGTAATAATATAAACAACAGTAGCAAGAGTAGAGCAGAAGCATTAAATTTTTATTTTCTATATACAGTTCTTCATTTATTAATAAGAAAGCTACAGCTTCAAGTCAGACTTCCGGAGGATTAGTGAGCTTGGATCTAAATTTCCGGCAGCCAATCTAAGCCGAGAGTGTCCACCGCAGTACATAGTCACAGGGTAACATCTGGTATAATCCTCTTAGGCAGCAGAGAGCGTTATGGGGAGGTGTGTGGAGACGAGGAGAGGCGGCCCCCAGGTACGTCTTGTCCGGGAAATTTGTGTGTATTTCCAGCGATGCTTTTATTGCAAAGCTGCTAGTGGTGAAGGGCTTGTGATCAGAGGAATTGGAGCCACTACCCCTTTGGATTGAGCACTTCCATATGAATGTCATAGGAAATCTTTTATAAAGGTTTAATATCACGTTACATTATTATTATTATTATTATTATTATTATTATTATTATTATTATTATTATTATTATTATTATTATTATTATTATTATTATTATTATTATTATTATTTCCGAAGCTGTTGATATTTACAACCTAAACGGATAAAATTAACTAAAACGAATAAACAGCAGCAATACTGTTTGTCTCCTGCCCCGTCCACCATCCCCTGGGAAGATCCCGACAACATAAAAACATAAAAATGAAGGAACACTGCAACAGGTCTACTGGCCCATGCGAGGCAGGTCCAAGTCCCCTACCGGTTTAAGCCAATGCCCCAACCTAGTCAGGTCAACATCAAAATGGTATACAATACCGACAGGTTGTTAGGTAAGACACATATGCAACAGTTAGACAACTTTATTCCGAAACGTTTCGCCTACACAGTAGGCTTCTTCAGTCGAATACAGAAAGTAGGCAGGAACAGTAGAGATGTGAAGACGATGTAATCAGTCCATCACCCTTGTAGTCGTAGAATTTGAGGTTGTCAGTCCCTCGGCCTGGAGAAGTTCATTTCCATAGTCAGGAACTATCTGAAGATCAAGCGACAGTGCGGAGACTTAAATACTGTCGGAAGGAGAGGTGCAGAGTAGTAGTAGTAGTAGTAGTAGTGAGAATGTAACTACTGTTCCTGCCTATTTTCTGTATTCGACTGAAGAAGCCTACTGTGTAGGCGAAACGTTTCGGAATAAAGTTGTCTAACTGTTGCATATGTGTCTTACCTAACAACTAGTCAGGTCAGGTCACATTCACTTAAGGAAGGTGAAGATTGAGACACTTATGCAGCATATGGGAATCTTTATTCAGGAAACGTTTCGCCACACAGTGGCTTCACGATCCAATACAAGGGAAAGGCAAGGAGAGGAGGAGAATGAGGTAATCAGTCCTCAACCTGGAGTCGATGTATTCAGTCCATCAATCTTGTAGAATGTACAGCATAGGCCGTAGACGGCTATATACTGTAGTGAGGTGACGTGAAGCAGATGGAGGCGGTCATAGTGGTACCCTCCACTAGTCGAAGTGAGTCTTCGTCCAAAGGTTGAACAAGTGTTGAAGAATTCTTTGTAACAAAACCCCATGATGCTGCCGTGTCTGACAGTTGTGATGAATGGTTTGAAAAACCGACAAGTTGAAGATTGAGACACTTATGCAGCATATGGGAATCTTTATTCAGGAAACGTTTCCCCCACAGTGGCTTCATCAGTCAATACAAGAGGAAGGCGTAAGGAGAGGAGAGAATGGTAATCAGTCCCTCAACCTGGAGTCTATGTGTTCAGTCCATCAATCTTGTAGAATGTACAGCATAGGGCCGTAGACGTGGCATATACTGTAGTGAGGTGACGTGAAGCAGATGGAGGCGGGTCATAGTGGTACCCTCCACTAGTCGAAGTGGTCTTCGTCAAAGGTTGAACAAGTGTTGAAGAATTCTTTGTAACAAACCCCATGATGCTGCCGTGTCTGACGGTTGTGATGAATGGTTTGAAAAACCGACAAGTTGAAGATTGAGACACTTATGGCATATGGGAATCTTTATTCGGAAACGTTTCGCACACAGTGGCTTCATCAGCCCAATACAAAGAGGAAGGCGTAAGGAGAGGAGGAGAATGAGGTAATCAGTCCCTCAACCTGGAGTCGATGTTCAGTCCATCAATCTTGTAGAATGTACAGCATAGGGCCGTAGACGTGGCTTATATGACTGTAGTGAGGTGACGTGAAGCAGATGGAGGCGGGGTCATAGTGGTACCCTCCATTTGAATTCTTCAACACTTGTTCAACCTTTGGACGAAGACCTGCTTCGACTAGTGGAGGTACCATGACCGCCTCCATCTGTTTCCCGTCACCTCATACAGTATATAAGCCACGTCTACGCCCTATCTGCATTCTAAAAGTTTGATGGATGTTATCGACCGTTAGGACTGATTACCTCATTCTCCTCCCCCTCCCCCCTTGTTTGATGATACCCACTGTGTGGCAATTTCCTGAAAAGATTCCATGCTGCATAAGTGTCTCAATCTTCAACTTGTCGGTTTTCAAACCATTCTGCAACTGTCGACACGGCGGCTGATCATGGTTTTGTACAAGAATTCTTCAACCTGAACTGGACAAAGACTACTCGACTAGTGGAGGCCGCTCCATCTGCTAGTCACCTCACTACGCAAGCCACGTCTGGCTATGCTGCATTCTACAAGATGATGGACTGAACATCGACTCAGGTTGGCTGTTACTCATCTGCTCTCCTTTTTTGGACTGATGAAGCTCCTGTGTGGCGAAACGTTTCGAATGTTTCCCATATGCTCAATGTCTCAATTCGGTTTTTCAAACCATTCATCGACTTCGACAGGCAGCATCATGGGGTTTTGTTACAAGTCTTCAACACTGTTCAACCTTGGACGAAGACTCTTCGACTAGTGGAGGTACCACTATGACCCGCTCCATCTGCTTCACGTCACCTCACTGTATATAGCCCGCTACGGCCCCTATGCTGCATTCACAGATGATGGACTGAACACATCGACTCCAGGTTGAGGACTGATTACCTCATTCCTCCTCTTACGCCTTCCTCTTGTTGACTGATGAAGCCACTGTGTGAAACGTTTCCTGAATAAGATTCCCATATGCTATAAGTGTCTCAATTCAACTTGTCGTTTTCAAACCATTCATCACAACTGTCAGACACGGCAGCATCATGGGGTTTTGTTACAAGAATTCTTCAACACTTGTTCAACCTTTGGACGAAGACCTACTTCGACTAGTGGAGGTACCACTATGACCCCGCTCCATCTGCTTCACGTCACCTCACTACAGTATAAGCCACGTCTACGGCCCTATGCTGTACATTCTAAGATTGATGGACTGAACACATCGACTCAGGTTGAGGACTGATTACCTCTTTCCTCCTCTCCTTACGCCTTCCTCTTTGTATTGGTCTGATGAAGCCACTGTGTGGCGAAACGTTTCCTGAATAAAGATTCCCATATGCTGCATAAGTGTCTCAATCTTCAACTTGTCGGTTTTTCAAACCATTCATCACATCACTTAAGGAAGGTACACGGCAAATGACCTAGTAGCACAAGCTAATCAGGTCTAACTCACACCCACCCACACCCACTTATGTATTTATCTAACCTATTTTTAAAACTGCACAACGTTTTAGCCTCGTTGTGTAGTTTTAAAAATAGGTTAGATAAATACATGAGTAGGTGTAGGTGGGTGTGAGTTGGACCTGACTAGCTTGTGCTACTACGTCAGTTGTCGTGTTCCTTCCTTAAGAACAAAGATGTTGACGAAGCAAACGTTATCAGCCTATCTACAGGCACACACACACACACACACACACACACACACACACACACACACACACACACACACACACACAGCTAAGAGGTATGTCCTACGAGGAGAGGTTAAGGGAAATCAACCTGACGACACTGGAGGACAGGAGAGATAGGGGGGACATGATAACGACATACAAAATACTGAGGGGAATTGACAAGGTGGACAAAGACAGGATGTTCCAGAGATTGGACACAGTAACAAGGGGACACAGTTGGAACTGCACAAGAATCACAGGCCTGTTGAGTATTTTCAAAATAGTGTAGTGGAATATTGAAGATGTAGTGGAGGCAGGAGTATAAGCTTTAACAGCTTGATAAACTCACGGTCGGGAGTGTTCCTAGAACAAGATGTTGAAAGAACGTTACAGCCAGCTCAGATGACCACACACCAACACACACACACACACACACACACACACACACACACACACACCGGTTTGGAACCCGCACCGGGTCAAGCACGTTAAGAAATTAGAGAAAGTGCAAAGGTTTGCGACAAGGTTAGTTCCAGAGCTAAGGGGAATGTCTTATGAAGAAAGGTTAAGGGAAATTGACCTGGCCACACTGGAGGGAAGGAGGGATAGGGAAGACATGATAACGACATACAAAATACTGCGTGGAATAGACAAGATGGACAGAGACAAGATGTTCCAGAGAGGGGACACAGAAACAAGGGGTCACTCTTGGAAGCTGAAGACTCAGATGAGTCACAGGGATGTTAGGAAGCAGTTCTTCAGTCATAGAGTGGTCAGGAAGTGGAACAGTCTTGCGAGCGATTTAGTGGGGAAAGGAACCATAAATAGCTTTAAGACGAGGTATGATAAAGCTCATGGAATAAGGAGAGAGAGGACCTAGTAGCGTTCAGTGAAGAGGCGGGGCCAGGAGCTGAGTATCGACCCCCGCAACTACAATTAGGTAAGTACACACACACACACACATACACACACTAAGACTGAACCACAACTGGGAGAATAAAAGTAGGTGTCAACACGCACACACACGAAGAAGAGTTGCTATACAGTGGACACGAGATAATCCAGCCCTCGAGTCCTACCAACCCACCTCCCTGGCTGCCCCTCAACTGCTAATTTGACAACTGTGGAAAGTGTGCTGCACTCAGGTGATGACGGGAACTGATAAGCTGTGATTTAGAAGCTGGGCGCTGACATGGAAACAATGGCTGCATGTAAACCTGGAGGTTAAGACGGCGGGGCTCAAGTGTCCGCAAGACGTTTTTGTAACAGATAAGGATGGAAGTTTATTGTTCTTAAACGTTTGAGAAACGTTTAACGGAAAGTAACCTAGCAGATGATGCCGGGTGTTTGTAGCAGGGAAAAACGTTTGAAGTTTGTTTTATAGCAGTGAAAAGTTGGATGAATATAGCGGAGAAGAACTTGATGCCTTTATCATATACAAAAGTTTGTTGAAAATGTTCTCATACTTGTATCGAAAAACATTTAATGTTTGTATTACAGAAGCGTTTAATTGTTTGGAGAACCAAGTTGGAATAGTCGTGGAAGCAAGTGGGAATGTAGCCGTAATAAAAAGACCGGACTAGAAAGTGCGAAGTTTGAACAGAAACTTGAGACGTGGTTGGCCAGGTTGTGCGGGTCCTCACTTGGAGAGGCTTCATCCCTCACTTAGAGAAACTTCATCCCTCACTTGGAGAGGCTTCATCCCTCACTTGGAGAGTCTTCATCCCTCACTTGGAGAGGCTTCATCTCTCACTTGGAGAGGCTTCATCCCTCAGTTTCCCTCGGGGGTCGAGGTCTTCCCGCGTGGTGATTTACAGTGTCTCTTACCTGCAGTTTCGCACATTGTCGCCTCATTGTGTCGTTTTCAGCAACGGTAGGTAACCTTTATGACGGCCCGTGGACGCCCTAGGCAGGGAATGCGAGAGAGAGAGAGTGAGAGAGAGAGAGAGAGAGAGAGAGAGAGAGAGAGAGAGAGAGAGAGAGAGAGAGAGAGAGAGAGAGAGAGAGAGAGAGAGAGAGAGAGAGAGAAGAGAGACAGAGAGAGACAGAGAGAGAGAGAGACAGAGAGAGAGAGAGAGAGAGAGAGAGAGAGAGAGAGAGAGAGAGAGAGAGAGAGAGAGAGAGAGAGAGAGAGCTCTACGCTATGTCTCCTCAATGATTACCTTCATGGTAGATCTCTAAGTGTAGTTCTCAATGGAACGGAATCAGCACGATATCCTATTGGGGCAAGTGTTCCACAAGGAAGCGTGCTGGGTCCAATGTTATGGAATGTCTACTTCAACGACCTTCTTCATCTCATCCCAGAATCACATGCATATGCAGACGACTGTACACTGACATTCACTTATCCAAGAGAAGAAATGCCAGCTGCTCTAAGCTACATCAATCACCAGCTGAGAGCTATATCAGCTTGGGGAAATAGGTGGCAAGTAACATTTGCACCTGAGAAAACGCAAATGATGATCGTCTCTAGGCACCATGATGGTAATGCTGGTGCAGTAGTAAGGATGAATGGGAGGGGGTTGGCACCTGGAGAAGAAGTTGATATCCTTGGGGTGAAATTTGACTCCAAACTAACCATGAAGAACCATGTTGTAAATCTTGCAAACAAGGCAGCCAGGAAGCTTACAGCACTTCGCCGTATCTCGCATCTGCTTTACAGTAGGGGTTGCAAGATCCTGTACGAGGCGCAAGTACGCTCACACCTTGAGTATGCTCCACTTTCTTGGTTTGCCTCCCCCCCTCTCATCTGCGACTGCTTGACAGAGTAGAGAACAGAGCAAGACGTCTCATCTGTCGCCTGGACCCATCCTGGATAGATCTGTCATTTCAGCAGAGCCTTCAACATAGGAGGGATGTGGGTGGCCTTACTGTTATGTACAAGGCCAATATTGTCAAAATACCACACTTGGATCCACTTCGAGGACAGCGTGAAACAAGCTTTTATGCCACAAGACGGGCAGAAAGCAGCAACTTCACTCTGGCTGTACCCTTCTCCAGAACATCACTCCATCTGAGATCATACATACCCAGAATGACTCGAGTATGGAACACATTCGTACAGCATAATGATGTCAACGAGATAAAATCAGTTGATCAAATGAAAATGCTGGCCCAGAGAGAGAGAGAGAGAGAGAGAGAGAGAGAGAGAGAGAGAGAGAGAGAGAGAGAGAGAGTTATCGAAATCGGAAGTTAAACAGGTAGGAAGGCAGGGATGAAGGTAAGGTGAGAGTAACGCACACAGGAAGAGAGGGGAACAGGGAAGCAATGGGGAAGGGGAGACATGGAAGAAGAGAGGGACACGGGAATGAAGGAAAGATGGAGGGAGGCAAGGAGTCGGACAGGCAGATTGGGACAGAGGGAGACAGTTGGACAGGCAGACTGGGACAGAGGGAGACAGTTGGACAGGCAGACTGGGACAGAGGGAGACAGTTGGACAGGCAGACTGGGACAGAGGGAGAGAGATGGGCAGACATGACGAGTTTCTGGGGCCCTAACTTTGTGTGGAATTTAACTCCAAGTACGTATTTCATAAAATAACTCTGAGATATCGTGTTCAGGTGTTATCTGTGTTCCTTTGTTCTTCTCAGGCTAGCTGCATGTCCTCCCATCAATGGCTCTACCTATCTTGAACGTCGTGATCATATCTATCTTGCTGCTTCGGTTTTCCAGAGACGGTCACTTCAGTCCTTGTAGGCTCGTCTCTTACGATTATTCTAGTAGGGCAGTCCTCTCAACATTGTCTGGAGAAGACTGAAGAAGACTGAAGAAGACTGAAGAAAACTGAAGAAGACTGAAGAAGACTGAAGTAGACTGAAGAAGACTGAAGAAGACTAAAGAAAACTGAAGAAGACTGAAGAAGACTCACGAAATCATGACGTTCAAACAAACCATACAGGCAGGATTTGAACCCGGTCAGAGATCTCAAAACTCCAGACGTCGTTGACATGAACAGCACCAAAAGACTGAAGAAGACTAAAGAAGACTAAAGAAGACTAAAGAAGACTAAAGAAGACTAAAGAAGACTGAAGAAGACTGAAGAAAACTGAAGAAAACTAAAGAAGACTAAAGAAGACTAAAGAAGACTGAAGAAGACTGAAGAAGACTGAATAAGACTACAGAAGGTTGAAGAAGACTGAATAAGACTGAAGAAGACTGAAGAAGACTAAAGAAGACTGAATAAGACTAAAGAAGACTGAAGACCGAAGAAGACTAAAGAAGACTGAGGAAGACTGAAGAAGACTAAAGAAAACTGAAGAAGACTAAAGAAGACTGAAGACCGAAGAAGACTAAAGAAGACTGAAGAAGACTGAAGAAGACTGAAGAAGACTGAAGAAGACTGAAGAAGACTGAAGAAGACTGAAGAAGACTGAAGAAGACTGAAGAAGACTAAAGAAGACTGAAGAAGACTAAAGAAGACTAAAGAAGACTGAGGAAGACTGAAGAAGACTAAAGAAGACTGAAGAAGACTAAAGAAGACTGAATAAGACTGAATAAGACTAAACAAGACTGAAGAAGACTGAAGAAGACTAAAGAAGACTGAAGAAGACTGAAGAAGACTGAAGAAGACTAAAGAACACTGAGGAAGACTGAAGAAGACTGAAGAAGACTGAAGAAGACTGAAGAAGACTAAAGAAGACTGAAGAAGACTAAAGAAGACTAAAGAAGACTAAAGAAGACTGAAGAAGACTGAAGAAGACTGAAGAAGACTAAAGAAGACTGAAGATGATTAAAGAAGACTGAAGAAGACTGAAGAAGACTAAAGAAGACTGAGGAAGACTGAAGAAAACTGAAGAAGACTAAAGAAGACTGAAGAAGACTGAAGAAGACTAAAGAAGACTGAAGAAGACTAAAGAAGACTGAAGAAGACTAAAGAAGACTGAAGAAGACTGAATAAGATTAAAGAAGACTGAATAAGACTAAAGAAGACTGAAGAAGACTGAAGAATACTGAAGAAGACCGAATAAGACTGAATTAGACTGAATAAGACTAAAGAAGACTGAATAAGACTGAAGAAGACTGAAGAAGACTGAAGAAGACTGAATAAGACTAAAGAAGACTGAAGAAGACTGAATAAGACTAAAGAAGACTGAATAAGACTGAAGAAGACTGAAGAAGACTGAAGAAGACTGAATAAGACTAAAGAAGACTGAAGAAGACTGAAGAAGACTGAATAAGACTAAAGAAGACTGAAGAAGACTGAATAAGACTAAAGAAGACTGAATAAGACTAAAGAAGACTGAAGAAGACTGAATAAGACTAAAGAAGACTGAATAAGACTAAAGAAGACTGAAGAAGACTGAAGAAGACTGAAGAAGACTGAAAAAGACTGAATAAGACTAAAGAAGACTGAATAAGACTGAAGAAGACTGAAGAAGACTGAAGAAGACTGAAGAAGACTAAAGAAGACTGAATAAGACTAAAGAAGACTGAATAAGACTGAAGGAGACTGAAGAAGACTGAAGAAGACTGAATAAGACTGAATAAGACTGAATAAGACTGAAGAAGACTGAATAAGGCTAAAGAAGACTGAATAAGACTGAAGAAGACTGAAGAAGACTGAAGAAGACTGAATAAGACTAAAGAAGACTGAATAAGACTAAAGAAGACTGAAGAAGACTGAAGAAGACTGAAGAAGACTAAAGAAGACTAAAGAAGACTGAGGAAGACTGAAGAAGACTAAAGAAGACTGAAGAAGACTAAAGAAGACTGAATAAGACTGAATAAGACTAAACAAGACTGAAGAAGACTGAAGAAGACTAAAGAAGACTGAAGAAGACTGAAGAAGACTGAAGAAGACTAAAGAACACTGAGGAAGACTGAAGAAGACTGAAGAAGACTGAAGAAGACTGAAGAAGACTAAAGAAGACTGAAGAAGACTGAAGAAGACTAAAGAAGACTGATGAAGACTAAAGAAGACTGAAGAAGGCTGAATAAGACTAAACAAGACTGAAGAAAACTGAAGAAGACTAAAGAAGACTGAAGAAGACTGAAGAAGACTAAAGAAGACTGAAGAAGACTGAAGAAGACTAAAGAAGACTAAAGAAGACTGAAGAAGACTGAAGAAGACTAAAGAAGACTGAAGAAGACTAAAGAAGACTGAATAAGACTAAAGAAGACTGAAGAAGACTGAATAAGACTAAAGAAGACTGAATAAGACTAAAGAAGACTGAAGAAGACTGAAGAATACTGAAGAAGACTGAATAAGACTGAATTAGACTGAATAAGACTAAAGAAGACTGAATAAGACTGAAGAAGACTGAAGAAGACTGAAGAAGACTGAATAAGACTAAAGAAGACTGAAGAAGACTGAATAAGACTAAAGAAGACTGAATAAGACTAAAAAAGACTGAAGAAGACTGAAGAAGACTGAAAAAGACTGAAGAAGACTGATTAAGACTGAAGAAGACTGAATAAGATTAAAGAAGACTGAATAAGACTGAATAAGACTGAAGAAGACTGAATAAGACTAAAGAAGACTGAAGAAGACTGAATAAGACTAAAGAAGACTGAATAAGACTAAAGAAGACTGAAGAAGACTGAAGAAGACTGAATAAGACTAAAGAAGACTGAATAAGACTAAAGAAGACTGAATAAGACTGAATAAGACTGAAGAAGACTGAAGAAGACTGAAGAAGACTAAAGAAGACTGAATAAGACTGAAGAAGACTGAATAAGACTGAAGAAGACTGAAGAAGACTGAAGAAGACTGAATAAGACTAAAGAAGACTGAATAAGACTGAATTAGACTGAATAAGACTAAAGAAGACTGAATAAGACTGAAGAAGACTGAAGAAGACTGAAGAAGACTGAATAAGACTAAAGAAGACTGAATAAGACTAAAGAAGACTGAAGAAGACTGAAGAAGACTGAAGAAGACTAAAGAAGACTGAATAAGACTGAAGAAGACTAAAGAAGACTGAAGAAGACTGAATAAGACTAAAGAAGACTGAAGAAGACTGAAGAAGACTGAAGAAGACTGAAGAAGACTGAATAAGACTGAAGAAGACTGAATAAGACTAAAGAAGACTGAATAAGACTAAAGAAGACTGAATAAGACTAAAGAAGACTGAAGAAGACTGAAGAAGACTGAAGAAGACTGAAGAAGACTAAAGAAGACTGAAGAAGACTGAAGAAGACTAAAGAAGACTGAATAAGACTGAAGAAGACTAAAGAAGACTGAATAAGACTGAAGAAGACTGAAGAAGACTGAATAAGACTAAAGAAGGCTGAATAAGACTAAATAAGATTGAATAAGACTAAAGAAGACTGAAGAAGACTGAATAAGACTGAATAAGACTAAAGAAGACTGAATAAGACTAAAGAAGACTGAATAAGACTGAATAAGACTGAAGAAGACTGAAGAAGACTGAATAAGACTAAAGAAGGCTGAATAAGACTAAATAAGATTGAATAAGACTAAAGAAGACTGAAGAAGACTGAATAAGACTGAAGAAGACTGAAGAAGACTGAAGAAGACTGAAGAAGACTGAAGAAGACTGAAGAAGACTGAAGAAGACTGAATAAGACTAAAGAAGACTGAAGACTGAAGAAGACTAAAGAAGACTATTCTGAATAAGACTAAAGAAGACTGAATAAGACTGAAGAAGACTGAATAAGACTAAAGAAAACTGAATAAGACTAAAGAAGACTGAATAAGACTGAAGAAGAAGCATTAATTAATAGATATCCTGAACAATGCATGAAGTGTCTTTACCCGCGTTCAGAATATTGCGCTAAGAATATTTCAGTGCTCGTGCTTACCTATTTGTGTTTTCGGGGGGGTCGAATCACAGCTCCTGACCCCCGCCACTTATTAACTACAGTTACGTCAACCGGCATTGCTGGTTTCTTGGCTCTTTCCTCTTATCACGCCCTCTTGAGAGTGTTCACCTTCTTATATAGACTTACGAGGCATATATTAAATCTTACTGCTTACTGATAAACCCCTTTCAAACCAATTGCAAAATGAAGTGGCTTGATGTTGAGTTGAAGTTGCCTCCAGGTGAGTAACAGCAGAAGTTGCTGCGAGTCTTTGCTTAAGAGAACTCTTGTTTAAGTGGTGATTTATTAAAGTGGACCTTTCTTGAAGTGCTAAGAACTTGGTTGGTAAGCACTGCAGTGGACTTGCACTAAGGAGAATTGGTAATGAAGTGGTCGTACCTTCCACAGGTCCTATCTTGGAGGTCACCCGAGGTCACCCTTCACGACCGACTGCACGTAGGTCGTGAAGCCCGTAATGCGCCTGTACAATAAATTCAAGCATATTTAAATGCCTGCATCAAGGATCGGAGTACGGTAAATCCTGTGTATATACAATGACAGATAAACATCTCTGGGTTTATATACATTGATGATCCATTGATATACATTAGAATTAACGGCGTAAGAGTAATTGTGGTTATCAGAGAAGCTCAGGAAATTAGATGAATATCCTTAGTTGAGACCTTACTCTGATAATCCATTTATAGATGTTCTATATATATATATATATATATATATATATATATATATATATATATATATATATATATATATATATATATATATATATATATATATATATATATATATACTATATATATATATATATATATATATATATATATATATATATATATATATATATATATATATATATATATATATATATATATATATATATATATATATATAGAGAGAGAGAGAGAGAGAGAGAGAGAGAGAGAGATCCAGGAGTCAGGTAGGATAAACGAGACCAATCGCTCATAAAGTTAGCAATTTTGCAGACTTACGGCTGCTATACTTCGTGCCTGCAGGTGGTCAATCTACTTGTGTCTCTGATGGATACCTCTTTCTCTTGATCCTTGTTCGTCTCTACTTGTGAATGTGAGATTCTGACGGACCCTCGTTGTGTCTTTAACCGTCTTTGTAAGTTTGTTTCTCGTCTTGTGTGTCTGAAGGTAGAAGATATATTGATGATGACAATATGGATAAAAGGATGTCGTTATTGGATACTTTTTGGACTTGGGGTCCTGGTCACTCCAGATGATGTATAAGCCTTGCTTTCTCATTCTCTTGTATCATTTGGAGTGACTAAAGTCCCAGGGCCTAAACGTTCCCAATAAAGACATCTTAAGTGTGTGTTCACTTGTATCCGCATGTTTGTCCCCATTCATTTTTCTGTTTCCACTCCTGCTTGCCTGATGGTTGCATCAGCCCCTGCTATTTGGAATATATTTCCAACCCTTTCTTCACTCTTCCTTTGACGGCCACTTCACCCCCTACCTTCCTCCTCAGATTTACGCACCTTATTAATCAACTTATCTTATTTCTTCTTTTTTCTGCCTTACCAAACCCTCTCAGCAATCCCTCTTCTGCTCCAGGGTTATACTTTCCATGCCACAGCATCGCCTTCGAAGTTCTTTATTCATTATTCTCTAAATAATGTTTACATAAAAAACAAGTTATGTCGGTAGTCCCTCTGAATTAATCACCCTGTTAAGTATCATATTTGAGAAGTAATTGGCATCTACCAAGGCCTGGTTATGGACTGGACCGCGGGAGCGTTGACCACCAGAATTCTTTTTAGGTATACACTCTCCAGGTGGGTAGGTACGGTCAACAGCAAGATGATAATTAATCGTTCGATCCATTTCTGTGACTGAGAAGCTCCTCTGCCTGCAGCCTCCTCCTCCTAGTTAAGTAACAGGACGCATGTGCAACTAATGCAATGTGGCAACGTTTCGTTCTCCTGGAGCTTTATCAAGCTAATGTTGGATTTACAAAGCTCATGGAGAGCGAGACGGTGTCGCAATATAATGTCTTATTTAGTTGAACAGATGTTCTAACATTTTATCAGCATTTCTACAAATGCTGTTACAACCTCTTCCTCACCAGACATGCCAAGACTATGTCTTACATAGATACAAAAGTATCGGCAACATTGTACTGATATATTCACATTTTTTTTTATTTTCCACTGGAGCACTTTTTTGTCTCTTACACCATGACGCTACCTGGAGGTTACCTGGAGGTTATTCCGGGGATCAACGCCCCCGCTGCCCGGTCCATGACCAGGCCTCCAGATGGATCAGGGCCTGATCAACCAGGCTGTTACTGCTGGCCGCACGCAGTCCAACGTACGAGCCACAGCCCGGCTGATCCGGCACTGACTTCAGGTATCTGTCCAGCTCTCTCTTGAAGGCAGGCAGGGGTTTATTGGCAATTCCCCTAATGCTTGATGGGAGGCTGTTGAACAATCTTGGGCCCCGAACACTTATGGTGTTTTCCCTTAATGTACCAATGGCGCCCCTACTTTTTATTGGGGGCATTTTGCATCGCCTGCCCAGTCTTTTACTTTCGTAGGGAGTGATTTCTGTGTGCAAATTTGGGACCATTCCTTCCAAGATTTTCCAAGTGTAGATTATGATATATTTCTTCCTCCTGCGTTCCGACAAGTACAAGTCAAGTGCTTCCAAGCGTTCCCAGTAGTTAAGGTGCTTGACAGAACTTATACGTGCAGTAAAGGATCTCTGTACACTCTCTAGATCTGCGATTTCACCTGCTTTGAATGGAGATGTTAATGTACAGCAGTATTCCAGCCTAGAGAGAACAAGTGATTTGAAAAGGATCATCACTGGCTTGGTATCTCTCGTTTTGAACGTTCTCATTATCCATCCTATCATTTTCTTTGCACGTGCGATCGTGGCAATGTTGTGATCCTTGAAAGTGAGATCCTCAGACATTACTACTCCCAGGTCCCTTACATTATTTTCCGCTCTATTGTATGGCCGGAGTCTGTAGTATACTCTGTTCTAGTTATTATCTCCTCCAGTTTTCCATAACGGAGTAGTTGGAATTTGTCCTCATTGAACATCATATTGTTTACCGTTGCCCACTGGAAAACTTTGTTTATATCTTCTTGGAGGTTAACCGCGTCCTCAGCAGATGACAGCCTCATGCAGATCCTAGTATCATCCGCAAAGGATGATACGGTGCTGTGATGTATATCTCTGTCTGTCTGATATGAGGATAAGGAATAAGATGGGGGCGAGTACTGTGCCTTGTGGAACAGAGCTCTTCACTGTGGCAGCCTCCGATTTAACTCTGTTGACCACTACTCTTTGTGTTCGATTTGTTAGGAAGTTGAAGATCCATCTCCCCACTTTCCCAGTTATTCCTTTAGCACGTATTTTATGGGCTATTACGCCATGATCGCATTTGTCAAATGCTTTTGCAAAGTCTGTGTATATTACATCTGCATTCTGATTTTCTTCCAGTGCATCCAAGGCCATGTCATAGTGATCCAGTAGTTGTGAGAGGCAGGAGCGACCTGCCCTGAACCCATGTTGCCCTGGATTGTGCAGATTTTGGGAATCCAGGTGATTTGCAATCCTGCTTCTTAGCACTCTTTCAAAGATTTTTATGATGTGGGACGTAAGAGCTATTGGTCTATAGTTCTTAGCTAATGCTTTGCTGCCGCCTTTATGGAATCATCAAGTACCTTCCTTTTCATTCTTTAAATAACAAAAAAGGCACAATACCGTGACTGGAACGATACACAAATAACCCGCACATAAAAGAGAGAAGCTTACGACGACGTTTCGGTCCGACTTGGACCATTGACAAAGTCACACTGACTTTGTCAATTGTCCAAGTCGGACCGAAACGTCGTCGTAAGCTTCTCTCTTTTATGTGCGGATTATTTGTGTATATTTCCTTCTTTTCTTTACAAATTTAACAACTGCGCCAGTCCTTCCGCCACATTATCGACACGTAATTTAATCCCATCTTTCCAAGATGCTTTTTTTTTTTTTTTTAACTTTCAACCTACTAACAGCATTACTCGCTACCTGCGTAATCATTCACTTTCAGGATTTTTCCTCTCATTCCAATAAATCTTTCTCCAGTCATCTTCTCTCCCCTATCTCTCCCTGAAAAAAGCGTTTGACAAGTGCGATCATGGCGTAATAGCGCACAAAATACGTGCTAAAGGAATAACTGGCAAAGTGGGGAGATGGATCTTCAACTTCCTAACCAATCGAACACAAAGTAGTCAACAGAGTTAAATCGGAGGCTGCCACAGTGAAGAGCTCTGTTCCACAAGTACTCTCCCCCATCCTGTTCCTCATCCTCATCTCAGACATAGACAGAGATATAACCCAGAGCACCGTATCATCCTCTGCAGATGATACTAGGATCTGCATGAGGCTGTCATCTATTGAGGACACGTTTAACCTCCAAGAAGATATAAACAAAGTTTTCCAGTGGGCAACGGAAAACAATACGATGTTCAATGAGGACAAATTCCAACTGCTCCGTTATGGAAAACTGGAGGGGATAATAACTAGAACAGAGTATACTACAAACTCTGGCCATACAATAGAGCGGAAAAATAATGTAAGGGGCCTGGGAGTAGTAATGTCTGAGGATCTCACTTTCAAGGATCACAGCAGTGCCACGATCACACGTGCAAAGAAAATGATAGGATGGATAATGAGAACGTTCGGAACGAGTGATGATACTTTTCAAATCACTTGTTCTCTCTAGGCTGGAATACTGCTGTACATTAACATCTCCGTTCAAAGAATGTGAAATTGCAGATCTAGAGAGTGTACAAGAACCTTTACTGCACGTATAAGTTCTGTCAAGCACCTGAACTACTGGGAACTCTTGGAAGCACTTGACTTGTACTCGTTGGAACGCGGGAGAGAGAGATATATCATAATGTACACTTGAAAAATCCTAGAAGGAATGGTCCCGAATCTGCACACAAAAATCGCTCCATACGAAAGTTAAAGACTGGGCAGGCGATGCAAAATACCCCCAATTAAAACTAGGGGCGCCATTGGTACACTGATAGAAAACACCATAAGTGTCCAGGGCCCAAGACTGTTCAACAGCGTCCCACCAAGCGTAAGGGGAATTACCAATAGGTCACTGGCTGCCTTCATGAGAGAGCTGGACAGATACCTAAAGTCAGTGTCGGATCAGCCGGGCTGTGGTTCGTACGTTGGACTGCGTGCGGCCAGCAGTAACAACCTGGTTGATCAGGCCCTGATCCACCGGGAGGTCTGATCGTGGACCGGGCCGCGGGGTCGTTGATCCCCGGAATAATCTCCAGGTAGACTCAAGGTAGACCCTCCCCATCTCTCTCTCTCTCTCTTCCCCAGCACTTCTGACAGATACGTGACTAGTCGTTCAGAAACGTCCATGTTAAGTTTATGACATCCTAAGCCCTACACTCTCACACTTCCTGATATGGACTTCCGGCAACCAATATACACTTAATAGACACGAGTCTTAAGCTTCTTACTCATCCATGGAAGGCAAGAAAGACCTACACCTTCTTCAAAGATACATAGACCCATACTGAGGAAGAGATACACTGCGTACTCATTTTAATTAAACATTTCGTACTGATCAAAGAAATCTAGGAAAAAATCATCTAAAATAATCACATAAAAATCAAAGAAACACCTTAAGATGGTTTATCCTATTCAAATTTATCTTAGTCTTGCCAAGCCAAAATTGCGACCTTGTTTGTTTCCTTGATTTTTTCTTTCTGTCACAGATAGAATATCCTACACGCCTTAGAGGAGACAGCTAATCCCGCTGCTGGAGACGACACCTACACCCGCTGCTAGGGAAGACACCTACACCCGCTGCTGGAGAAGATACCTACACCCGCTGATGGAGAAGACACCTACACCCGCTGCTGGAGAAGACACCTACACCCGCTGCTGGAGAAGACACCTACACCCGCTGCTGGAGAAGACACCTACACCCGCTGCTGGAGAAGACACCTACACCCACTGCTAGTGAAGACACCTATATCCGCTGCCGGAGAAGACACCTACATCCGCTGCTGGAGAAGACACCTACACCCGCTGCTGGAGAAGACACCTACACCCGCTTCTGGGGAAGACACCTACACCCGCTGCTGGAGAAGATACCTACATCCACTGCTGGAGAAGACACCTACACCCGCTGCTGAAGAAGATACCTACACCCACTGCTGGAGAAGACATCTACACCCCGCTGCTGGAGAAGACACCTACACCCGCTGCTGGAGAAGACACCTACACCCACTGCTGGAGAAGACACTCACACCCGCTGCTGGAGAAGACATCTACACCCGCTGCTGGAGAAGATACCTACACCCACTGCTGGAGAAGACACCTACACCCGCTGCTGGAGAAGACACCTACACCCGCTGCTGGAGAAGATACCTACACCCACTGTTAGAGAAGACACCTACACTAGCTATTGGGGAAGACACCTACACCCGCTGCTGGAGAAGACACCTACACCCGCTGCTGGAGAAGACACCTACACCCGCTGCTGGAGAAGACACCTACACCCACTGCTGGAGAAGACACCCACACTCGCTGCTGGAGAAGACACCCACACCGGCTGCGGGAGAAGACACCTACACCCGCTGCTGGAGAAGACACCCACACCGGATGCTGGAGAAGACACCTACACCCATTGCTGGAGAAGGCACCTACACCCACTGCTGGAGAAGATGCCTACACCCGCTGCTGGAGAAGACACCTACACCCGCTGGTGGAGAAGATACCAACACCCACTGCTGGAGAAGACACCTACACTCGCTGTTGGAGAAGACACCTACACCCACTGCTGGAGAAGACACCTACACTCCGCAGCTGGAAAAGACACCCACACCCACTGCTGGAGAAGACACCTACACCCGTTGCTGGAGAAGGCACCTACACGCGCTGCTGGAGAAGACACCTACACCCGCTGCTGGAGAAAACACCTACACCCGCTGCTGGAAAAGACACCTACACCCACTGCTGGAGAAGACACTTACACCCGCTGCTGGAGAAGACACCCACACCGGCTGCTGGAGAAGACACCTACACCCGCTGCTGGAGAAGATGCCTACATCCACTGCTGGAGAAGACACCTACACCCGCTGTTGGAGAAGACACCTACATCCGCTGCTGGAGAAGACTCCTACACCGGTTGCTGGAGAAGACACCTACACCCGCTGCTGGAGAAGACACCTACACCCACTGCTGGAGAAGACACCTACACCCGCTGTTGGAGAAAACACCTACACCCGCTTCTGGAGAAGACACCTACACCCGCTGCTCGAGAAAACACCTTCACCCGCTGCTGGAGAAGACACCCACACCCGCTGCTCGAGAAGGTACCTACATCCACTGCTAGTGAAGACACCTTCACCCGCTGCTGGAGAAGATACCTACACCCACTGCTGGAGAAGACATCTACACCCGCTGCTGGAGAAGACACCTACACCCGCTGCTGGAGAAAACACCTACACCCACTGCTGGAAAAGACACCTACACCCACTGCTGGAGAAGACACTTACACCCGCTGCTGGAGAAGACACCCACACCGGCTGCTGGAGAAGACACCTACACCCGCTGCTGGAGAAGATGCCTACATCCACTGCTGGAGAAGACACCTACACCCGCTGTTGGAGAAGACACCTACATCCGCTGCTGGAGAAGACTCCTACACCGGTTGCTGGAGAAGACACCTACACCCGCTGCTGGAGAAGACACCTACACCCACTGCTGGAGAAGACACCTACACCCGCTGTTGGAGAAAACACCTACACCCGCTTCTGGAGAAGACACCTACACCCGCTGCTCGAGAAAACACCTTCACCCGCTGCTGGAGAAGACACCCACACCCGCTGCTCGAGAAGGTACCTACATCCACTGCTAGTGAAGACACCTTCACCCGCTGCTGGAGAAGATACCTACACCCACTGCTGGAGAAGACATCTACACCCGCTGCTGGAGAAGACACCTACACCCGCTGCTGGAGAAAACACCTACACCCACTGCTGGAAAAGACACCTACACCCATTGCTGGAGAAGACACTTACACCCGCTGCTGGAGAAGACACCCACACCGGCTGCTGGAGAAGACACCTACACCCGCTGCTGGAGAAGATGCCTACATCCACTGCTGGAGAAGACACCTACACCCGCTGTTGGAGAAGACACCTACATCCGCTGCTGGAGAAGACTCCTACACCCGTTGCTGGAGAAGACACCTACACCCGCTGCTGGAGAAGACACCTACACCCACTGCTGGAGAAGACACATACACCCGCTGTTGGAGAAAACACCTACACCCGCTTCTGGAGAAGACACCTACACCCGCTGCTCGAGAAAACACCTTCACCCGCTGCTGGAGAAGACACCCACACCCGCTGCTCGAGAAGGTACCTACATCCACTGCTAGTGAAGACACCTTCACCCGCTGCTGGAGAAGATACCTACACCCACTGCTGGAGAAGACATCTACACCCGCTGCTGGAGAAGACACCTACACCCGCTGCTGGAGAAGACACCTACACTCACTGCTGGAGAAGACATCTACACCCGCTGCTAGAGAAGACACCTACACCTGCTGCTGGAGAAGACACCTACACCCACTGATGGAGAAGACACCTACACCACAAATCGGTCTGAGGATCGACGACCCAAATGATTTCTTCATGAATGAGCCTCAAAACTCCATAAATGTATGCCAGATTTCCGACATTACCCTAACTCCGATAGATTTCGAAAAAGCCATTGACAACATGCCTATGCACTCGGCCGTAAGTACACTATGGAGGAGGAGCTTGGACATGGGTGAAATTCCACAGTCACTTAAAACAACGGATATAGCCCCACTCCGTAAAGGTGGCAGCAAAGCATTAGCTAAGAACTATAGACCAATAGCTCTTACGTCCCACATCATAAAAATCTTTGAAAGAGTGCTAAAAAGCAGGATTGCAAATCACCTGGATTCCCAAAATCTGCACAATCCAGGGCAACATGGGTTCAGGGCAGGTCGCTCCTGCCTCTCACAACTACTGGATCACTATGACATGGCCTTGGATGCACTGGAAGAAAATCAGAATGCAGATGTAATATACACAGACTTTGCAAAAGCATTTGACAAATGCGATCATGGCGTAATAACCCATAAAATACGTGCTAAAGGAATAACTGGGAAAGTGGGGAGATGGATCTTCAACTTCCTAACAAATCGAACACAAAGAGTAGTGGTCAACAGAGTTAAATCGGAGGCTGCCGTAGTGAAGAGCTCTGTTCCACAAGGCACATTACTCGCCCCCATCTTATTCCTTATCCTCATATAAGACATAGACAGAGATATACACCACAGCACCGTATCATCCTTTGCGGATGATACTAGGATCTGCATGAGGCTGTCATCTGCTGAGGACGCGGTTAACCTCCAAGAAGATATAAGCAAAGTTTTCCAGTGGGCAACGGTAAACAATATGATGTTCAACGAGGACAAATTCCAACTACTCCGTTATGGAAAGCTGGAGGAGATAATAACTAGAACAGAGTATACTACTGACTCCAGCCATACAATAGAGCGGAAAAATAATGTAAGGGACCTGGGAGTAGTAATGTCTGAGGATCTCACTTTCAAGGATCACAACAGTGCCACGATCGCGTGTAAAGAAAATGATAGGATGGATAATGAGAACGTTCAAAAGGAGAGATGCCAAGCCAGTGATGATCCTTTTCAAATCACTTGTTCTCTCTAGGCTGGAATACTGCTGTACATTAACATCTCCATTCAAAGCAGGTGAAATCGCAGATCTAGATAGTGTACAGAGATCCTTTACTGCACGTATAAGTTCTGTCAAGCACCTTAACTACTGGGAACGCTTGGAAGCACTTGACTTGTACTCGTTGGAACGCAGGAGGGAGAGATATATCATAATCTACACTTGGAAAATCTTGGAAGGAATGGTCCCAAATCTACACACAGAAATCACTCCCTACGAAAGTAAAAGACTGGGCAGGCGATGCATAATGCCCCCAATAAAAAGTAGGGGCGCCATTAGTACACTAAGGGAAAACACCGTAAGTGTCCGGGGCCCAAAACTGTTCAACAGCCTCCCATCAAGCATTAGGGGTATTGCCAATAAGCCCTTGCCTGCCTTCAAGAGAGAGCTGGACAGATACCTAAAGTCAGTGCCGGATAAGCCGGGCTGTGGCTCGTACGTTGGACTGCGTGCGGCCAGCATTAACAGCCTAGTTGATCAGGCCCTGATCCATCTGGAGGCCTTGTCATGGACCGGGCCGCGGGGGCGTTGATTCCCGGAATAACCTCCAGGTAACCTCTAGGTAACCCGCTGCTGGTGAAGACACCTACAACCGCTGCTGGAGAAGACACCTGCTCCCACTGCTGGAGAAGATACCTACACCCGCTGCTGGAGAAAACGCCTAGACCCGCTGCTGGAGAAGATACCTACACCCGCTGCTGGGGAAGACACCTACACCCGCTTCAGGAAAGACACCTACACCTGCTGTTGGAGAAGACACCTACACCCGCTGCCGGGGAAGACACCTACACCCGCTGCTGGAGAAGACACCTGCACCCGCTGTTGGAGAAGACACCTACACCCGCTGCTCGAGAAGACACCTACACCCGTTGCTAAGGAAGACACCTACACCCACTGCTTAAAAAGACACCTACCCCTGCTGCTGGAGAAGACACCTACTCCCGCTGTTGGAGAAGACACCTACACCCGCTGCTCGAGAGGCCACCTACACCCGATGCTGGAGAAGACACCTACACCCGCTGCTCGAGAAGACACCTACACCCGCTGCTCGAGAAGATACGTACACCCACTACTGCAGAAGACATCTACACCCGCTGCTGGAGAAGACACCTTCACGCGCTGCTCGAGAAGATACCTACACCCACTGCTGGAGAAGACATCTACACCCGCTGCTCGAGAAGACACCTACACACACTGATGGATAAGACACCTACACCCGCTGCTTGGGAAGACACCTACACCCGCTACAGGAAAGACACCAACACTCGCTGTTGGAGAAGACACCTACACCCGCTTCTGGGGAAGACACCTACACCAGCTGCTCGAGAAGACACCTACACTCGCTGCTGGAGAAGACACCTCCCCCCGCTGCTGGAGAAGACACCTACACTCGCTGCTGGAGAAGACACCTTCACCCACTGCTCGAGAAGACACCTACACCCGCTGCTCTAGAAGACACCTACACCCGCTGTTGGAGAAGACACCTACACCCGCTGCTGGAGAAGACACCTACACCCGCTGCTGGAGAAGACATCTACACCCGCTGTTGGAGAAGACACCTACACTCGCTGCTGGAGAAGACACCTCCACCCGCTGCTGGAGAAGACACCTGTACCCGCTGTTGGAAAAGACACCTACACCAGCTGCTCGAGAAGACACCTACACCCGATGCTGGAGAAGACACCTACACCCGCTGCTCGAGAAGACACCTACACTCGCTGCTGGAGAAGACACCTCCCCCCGCTGCTGGAGAAGACACCTACACCCGCTGCTGGAGAAGACACCTACACTCGCTGCTGGAGAAGACACCTTCACCCACTGCTCGAGAAGACACCTACACCCGCTGCTCGAGAAGACACCTACACCCGCTGTTGGAGAAGACACCTACACCCGCTGCTGGAGAAGACACCTACACCCGCTGCTGGAGAAGACATCTACACCCGCTGTTGGAGAAGACACCTACACCCGCTGCTGGAGAAGACATCTACACCCGCTGCTGGAGAAGACACCTACACCCACTGCTAGTGAAGACACCTATATCCGCTGCCGGAGAAGACACCTACACCCGCTGCTGGAGAAGACACCTACACCCGCTGCTGGAGAAGACACCTACACCCGCTGCTGGAGAAGACACCTACACCCGCTGCTGGAGAAGACACCTACACCCGCTGCTGGAGAAGACACCTACACCCGCTGCTGGAGAAGACATCTACACCCGCTGTTGGAGAAGACACCTACACTCGCTGCTGGAGAAGACACCTGCACCCGCTGCTGGAGAAGACACCTGCACCCGCTGGATAAAGATACACACCAGCTGGAGAAAACACACACCCGCTGGAGAAGACACTTACACCCACTGGAACATATGTCCCACACCTACACCCGCTGGACCAGACACTACATATCTCACACCTACACTGTTAGGGTGGTCATAATTCCTCTACCATTTCATTCTCTTTACTGGCGTATCTCAAGGCGCTAAGTAGGCGGGAATCCCACTAAATCTTGTCTACCCGGATCACCATCGAGTCTTGACTGTGAATCTGCACTAAGTCCTTCTTAAGCCACGGCTGTCACAACATGGCGATGGTAGAGAGGATTGGCAAGAACATCTAGGGAGGATTTGAGGTAGAGGAGAAAATGCGAGGTGATCACTGGCCGCCACGACAGGGAAAATACACGCAGGTGGTGGGTGGAGCGAGTGGCAATGTTGTTGATTTTATACCAGAAACGGTAGTCCTGTATATAATAATAATAATAATAATAATAATAATAATAATAATAATAATAATAATAATAATAATAATAATAATAATAATAGTAAAATAATAATAATTTCTGCAAGTACGTGTACAAGGTATACAGGATTAACTGACATCAATGACATACTACTTATATAGAAAGTCCCTTGTTTTGCAGAGCATTTCGAGCAAATTAGGTCAGTTTTGTCCCCAGAATGTGACCCACTCCATTCGACTAACACCAAAGTACCTGTTTCACTGATAGGTGAATAGGGACAGCAGATATCTTAAAGAGACATTTCCTAATGTTTCCAGCCCTACCGGGGATCGAACCACTGACCTCAATGTGTGAGCTGAGTGCGCTACCAATCGAGCTACGGGACACCTAAATAAAGCAAAATAAATTTATATTTAAATATATGCTTCCTCAGAAGTATTTAAAATAAAGATTTTGTACATATTAAACAAAGTACCTTATAATTCTGTCGATTTTCAAGTGGCTGTTTAACATTGTAGAATCCCAAGTAACAATATGAGAAAGTTAAATCTCATTTGGCTGAAAGAAAAAAGAAAAGATGGAAAGGATTTATTTATTTCGGCTTCAGTCAGAGGCCCTCATCAGCAGACCTACGCGAAAGGGTCTGTGACTGAAGCCCAGACATAAAGATCCTTTAGGATTCTCTTGGTTTGATAATGAGGTTTAAAGTATATCGGCACCACGTGATGGTAAGACACACGTGCAGCGGTTAGGTATCTTTATTCCGAAACGTTTCACCTACGCAGTAGGCTTCTTCAGTCGAATACAGGCTTCATGTAACCTTTTCATCACCAAGCAGGAATACTTGATCCCCTAAAACGGGGATCAATTAAACTCCCATCAGACATAAACCTCTCGGTATATATCCCCTGGTGGCTTCTGTTTTTTTCTTTTCTCAGTTAATGTGGGATTTACGTTATCATTGATTAGCATTTATTACATAAACAATACACATTCCAATAACCACAGCGACCTCACTTTGCTTTATTACATAAAACAATTATTTTAAATACTTTTTCTGTTTACCTTTAATGGTTTTAAAGATCTCCCCCTTCCCCCCACTCTATAAAATTATGTCATATTAAAATTACTACTGTGTGTGATGAATGGTTTGAAAAACCGACAAGTTGAAGATTGAGACACTTATGCAGCATATGGGAATCTTTATTCAGGAAACGTTTCGCCACACAGTGGCTTCAATTACTACTGCTGTGGAAATAGCAGCAGTTAAGTTAGCATATTATAAATAGAAATTATGTGTGAATAAATTATAATATTTATTAAAGGTGCTAGAAGCGTGGAATTCTATCAGAAATGTTTCGTCAGAGGCACTAAAAGTTCCTTTAATTAAACTGTTAACATTCTGTAGAACGAAAGTTAAAATCCCTTGACTGAAACAGTTCGCAAGTCACCCTTGATTTGGAGAATAAAAAAGTATATACGACGTTTCGGTCCGTCCTGAACCATTATAAGGTTACGACATTTTAATGACGTATAGCAGACCTTTAAACGTCACCTGAAGACTCCTCTCCAAACTGTGAATTAGTTGTGAATACTTATACGTCTGGGGATTTGTTTATATGAATTGATGTTTGCTGACAATAAACATGCTTTTGAGCAGGTCAGCGGTGGGACAGCCAGCTTTCACGAGCTTTCACGAGCCTACGACGGAAGACAATGTAGACTGTAGAGCACAAATGTGCACTCTTGACAGTAAGGACGAACAGACACAGGAGGTAGCAAGCTTTAATCAATATAACGTTCCACTGTGTACGGCTTTAACAAGCCAATGACTTAATAAATCCCTGTGTAGAGGTAACTATGTACTTGTGATTTCTTCACAATATAACACAGTACGTCATGACGTAATGTGGAAGTTACTTCAGTGAATTACATCTTAACGTACGATGAGAAAGTACGTTACATGGTAGCCTAAGATGGAAGATAATATATTGCGTTAAATATTAACGTAAGATGGAAGATGATATATTGAGTTAAATATTAACGTAAGATGGAAGATAATATATTGCGTTAAATATTAACGTAAGATGGAAGATGATATGGTGCGTTACATGTTAGTGAAATATGGGAAACAATGAAGAACCTTACGTTTCATTGTACATATAGCCAAGTTAGTATAATGCATTAATTCCTAATAATATTCATCAAAGGATGGCGAGGTCGATAATGCTGGTCCAGTATCACCCAAAACCTCACTCGTGAAACCTTTAAACCCTGAGTTAAACTTTCCCACTGACCATTTTATTCCCACGCTAAGTCACACTATCAAATGGACTATGATAGCCTTTGACCATTCTTGTGACCCGTTCCCGAGCTAGGTCAACCTGCCCTTCACCCGGCGACACCTTACATGACCTGACCTCTAGCCTTCACATGACCTCCAGCCTCCTTCCATATACCTGTACCTCCCATCTGGCCACTAACCCATTAAGGATCATTGTGGGAAGTGTGGAAGCAGATACAACTAAGAAAAAAGTACTTGTGAGTCTGGGGTCTGGAGCCAGAGTACCTGGAAAGTCTGCTGATCTAACAAAGGATTCAATGGCATCAATTAAAATCAGTTTTATCTATTGAAAATTTGCTAAGTCCTGCTAACACCTTCACATGTCAAACCTGCTTCAGTAAAAATATTTTCACCACCTTATTTATATTGTCTTTATTTAATTATATTTTTTTATTTCTACACCTTAGTTATGTCCCTCTAATTTGAAGTCATCCTTGAGCACATGTTCAGTGATTTTAACTAGTCTTCATACTATATATTTCAGATATAGTTTATTACCTTCCTCTGTACATTCACCAGCGCATTATATCCGTTCTGTTATACGGAGACCAGAATTGCAGAGCATAATCTATAGAGGAAAAGCGGAACACTGATGCAGGCCTACTGGCCCATGCTAGGCAGGACTAACTGTCATTAACCCATACCCCACTCATGTATATGTAGTATAATTAAGTGTAATGTTTTCCTTCTATTGGGTTGGTGTTGCAACACCAACCCAACAACACAGGAGTCACATGATTTCATCGTCTACCCGTCCTCATCCCAACTTGACATTCTTCAGGTCACCATGCGTCACTCACACCTCACTCTCCGCCTATATATATATAATGTCTTTCTATCTCTGTATGTTAGAAGTGATCAAGGTCCCAGGACCGATACGTTTTCTTATAAATATGTCATAGTGTTTGCTTGCGTGTCTTTCTAAACCATGTATGTATATATATATATATATATATATATATATATATATATATATATATATATATATATATATATATATATATATATATATATATATACATATATATATATATATATATATATATATATATATATATATATATATATATATATATATATATATATATATATATATAAAATACCGACACGATGGAGTAGACAGAAATATAGTAGTATAATGTGATCCTTTACTGGCAATGTTTCGCTCACACAGTGGCTTTATCGAGTCACAAATAGGTCTACCTGGGTAGACAGGAGGTACGAATATACAGGGAGCATAATGATATGAAGGGTCAGATAGGAATACTGAAGTTGATAGTCCAAGTCGGACTGAAACGTCGTCATGAGTCTCAGTCTTCTATGTTGCTGGTTATTTGTGCTTATTTATACCTTAGAACACAGGAACGTAAGAATGGATGAACACTGCAGCAGGCCTACTGGGCCATACTTGGCTGCAGCATTCCTACATTCGTATTTGAGTATAAGGAATTTTAAGTTAGGTTACACTGGGTTGGGTGAGGTCACACCAGATTACGTTGGATGAACTTTACTGACGAGGTGAGTAAGGCAGACTCCGGGTGAACCTGGTTGAAAAGGAGTCATGCTGGGTGAGCCAGAATCTCGCGTAGTCATGCTGGATGAGCCAGGATCTCCTGGAGTGGTGGTGGAGGAGCCAGAATCTCGCGTAGTCATGCTGGGTTAGCCAGAAACTCACGGAGTCATGCTGGACGAGCCAGAATCTCTTGGGGTCTTGCCAGGCGAAATGTTATTATGGTAAGTAACGCAAATCATGTGTGTGAGGTCATGTCAGGTGACGTCGGTAGGTCAAAGAATCAGATAATGAAAATTGTTGTAGAGGCGGACCCTAGTGTCATTGTAATGACTGACATCAACTACCTGTTAGGGTCCGGGAAGGACCCAAGGTGACCTGATATGCTGAAACGGATGGAATGGAAAAGGAACATGAAAAGGAAGGAGAGAAATTACTGACTTTTTTTTTATTTACTCATCTATATAAGAACATAAGAAATTAATTTAAACACTGTTAAATTAGACTCGTGTGCAACTCTTGGGTATCTTTATTGAGGAAACGTTTCGCCACACAGTGGCTTCATCAGTCCATACTAAGGATAAACTTGAAGAACAGGAGGAGAATGAGGTAATCAGTCCCTCAACCTTGAGTCGATGTGGTCAGTCCATCAATCTTGAATAGAATACGGCATATGAGCGGAGAAGCAGCTTATAAACCGTATGGCAGGAGAAGTGCAGCAATCGTAGGTGGTGTTACATTTGTCCAATGTGGAAGTAGGTCGTGCCCAAGGGTTAGGCAAGCGAAGAATTCCCAATTATTAAGATCCCAAGAAGTTGCAGTGTCTGATAGGATTAAAGATGAATGGGTTTAAAAAACCAAAACCCCTTGTTAAAAATTTGACACATTTTTCTAAAATTTTGGAAAAAAGATCGGGGCAGGGCACGGGAAAACCCCCGGGGAATTTTAGGCTAGGTGGCCCAAAAAACTGCAAACCCCGCTCAAAAAGAAAGATCCCTTTGGGTGAGTATAACACCTGGGATGTTCCCGGGAAAAACACATCCCGATTTAAATGCGGGGGCCCTGGGCGCCTGGCAAACCTGGGAACCCGCGTTCCATTTGTAATAGGGGAAACGTTTTAGAACACTGTATACACCGTGTACGTCGGGGCCCCTACTGGGTATGCAGCACCTTTGGAACCCCCACTCGATCAAGCACGTCGAAATTAGAGAAAGTGCAAGGTTTTCGACAAAGGGTTTGTTCCCGGCTAAGAGATGTCCT
>NC_091300.1:28748894-28754992 GCF_038502225.1 Cherax quadricarinatus | reverse complement strand
TTCCAGCCCACCTGAGGCGCATGACCCACCTCGGTCCACCCTGGAGCACAAGACCCACTCCAGCGCATCCTGGGGAACTTGACTCACCCCAGCCCACCCTGGGGCCTATGATATATCCCAGCCCACTCCAGAGTACTTAACCCACCCATCCCACCCTGGGGTACATCAACTTCCTGGCAGCTGAAGCATGTTCTAGGCATATTCCCCTAAGAAAGAATAAGAGCAGGAGTAAACTGGAGAGAGAAAGACGCTCCCTCTTCAGAAGACGACGAAGAGTCACTGAGCTCCTTAGGAATGCTAGAATATCTGATACACGGAAGGAAGCGCTAACCAGGGAAGTGGAAACTATCGAACTTAAGTTAAAAGACTCTTACAGGAACCAGGAGAGACAGAAGGAGCTTAAAGCTATTAGTGAAATTGAAAGAAATTCGAAATATTTCTTTTCATATGCCAAAAACAAGGCAAATACCACATCTAGTATTGGGCCCTTACTCAGACAGGATGGGACTTACACAGATGACAACAAGGAAATGAGTGAAATACTGAAATCCCAGTACGACTGTGTTTAGTGAGCCACTAATCAGTCTGAGGATCGACGACCCAAATGATTTCTTCATGAATGAGCTTCAAAACTCCATAAATGTATGCCAGATTTCCGACATTACCCTAACTCCGATAGACTTTGAAAAAGCCATTGACAACATGCCCACGCACTCAGCCCCAGGCTCAGACTCGTGGAACTCTGTATTCATTAAGAACTGCAAGAAACCCCTCTCACGTGCCCTAAGTACACTATGGAGGATGAGCTTGGACATGGGTGAAATTCCACAGTCCCTTAAAACAACGGATATAGCCCCACTCAATAAAGGTGGCAGCAAAGCATTAGCTAAGAACTACAGACCAATAGCTCTAACGTCCCACATCATAAAACTCTTTGAAAGAGTGCTAAGAAGCAGGATTGCAAATCACCTGGATTCCCAAAAACTGCCCAATCAAGGGCAACAAGGGTTCAGGGCATGTCGCTCCTGCCTCTCACAACTACTGGATCACTATGATATGGCCTTGGATGCACTGGAAGAAAATCAGAATGCAGATGTAATATACACAGACTTTGCAAAAGCATTTGACAAGTGCGATCATGGCTTAATAGGGCACAAAATACGTGCTAAAGGAATAACTGGGAAAGTAGGGAGATGGATTTTCAACTTCCTAACAAATCGAACACAAAGAGTAGTGGTCAACAGTTATATCGGAGGCTGCCATATTGAAGAGCTCTGTTCCACAAGGCACAGTACTCGCCCCATCCTATTCCTCATCCTCATATCAAACATAGACAGAGATATACACCACAGCACCGTATCATCCTTTGCAGATGATACTAGGATCTGCACGAGACTGTCATCTATTGAGGACACGGTTAACCTCCAAGAAGATATAAACAAAGTTTTCCAGTGGGCAACGGAAAACAATATGATACTCAATGAGGACAAATTCCAACTACTCCGTATGGAAAACTGTAGGAGATAATAACTAGAACAGAGTATACTACAAACTCTGGCCATACAATAGAGCGGAAAAATAATGTACGGGACCTGGGAGTAGTAATGTCTGAGGATCTCACTTTCAAGGATCACAACAGTGCCACGATCACAAGTGCAAAGAAAACGATAGGATGGATAATGAGAACGTTCAAAACGAGAGATGCCAAGCCAATGATGATCCTTTTCAAATCACTTGTTCTCTCTAGGCTGGAATACTTCTGTACATTAACATCTCCGTTCAAAGCAGGTGAAATTGCAGATCTAGAGAGTGTACACAGCACCTTTACTGCACGTATAAGTTCTGTCAAGCACCTTAACTACTGGGAAAGCTTGGAAGCACTTGACTTGTACTCGTTGGAACGGAGGAGAGAGAGATATATCATAATCTACACTTGGAAAATCCTAGAAAGAATGATCCCGAATCTGCACACAGAAATCACTCCCTACGAAAGTAAAAGACTGGGCAGGCGATGCAAAATACCCCCAATTAAAAGTAGGGGCACCATTGGTACACTAATAGAAAACACCATAAGTGTCCGGGGCCCAAGACAGTTCAACAGCCTCCCGTCAAGCATAAGGGGAATTGCCAATAAACCCCTGGCTGCCTTCAAGAGAGAGCTGGACAGATACCTAAAGTCAGTGCCTGATCAGCCGGGCTGTGGTTCGTACGTTGGACTGCGTGCGGCCAGCAGTAACAGCCTGGTTGATCAGGCCCCGATCCACCGGGAGGCGTGGTCGTGGACCGGGCCGCGGGGACGTTGATCCCCGGAATAACCTCCAGGCAGATTCCAGATAGCCCACCCTGGGGTATATGACTCACCTCAGCCCACCCTAGGATATATGGCCCACCCAGCCCACCCTGGGGTACATGACCCACCCAGCCCACCCTAGAGAACATAACCCATCCAGACCACCCTGGGGCATATGACTCACCTCAGCCCACCCTGGAATACATAACCCACCTCAGTCCACTCTGGGGTACACAACTCACCTCAATCCACCCTGAGGTACATGACTCACCTTAGCCCACCCCGGGGAACATAACTCACCTCAGCCCACCTTGGGGCACATGATCCAAACTCACCCTGAGGGACATGACTCTGTCAAACCCATCCTGATGCACATGACCCATTGCAGCCCACCCTGGGACACATGACTCACCTCAACCCACTCTGGGGTAGATGACCCACCTCAGCCCACCATGAGATAGATGAACCACCCCCGTCCATCTCTTAGCACGCTACCCATCCCCGCTTATTCCTACTGAGACAATAACAATTTCTACCATAACGAATTTACAGGAGAGAACTAAAGGAGACTTAATCACAACGTAGGCGATATTCTTAGGATTATATACGTTAGGCAGGAAAAGACGGAAATACGAAGGACGGGGTCATGGGATGATTGATAAATAAATAGACAGGTAGACAGACAGACAGAGAGACAGACAGATGTGATGTAAATTATTTAAAAAAAAAACAAGTTGAAGAATTAGAGACTTTTGCAATATTTGGGAATTTTTATATTGGAAACGTTTTGCCAACAGGTGGCTTCTTCGGTCCTGTACAATGACGAATGATGGATGAGAAGGAGTTTGAGGTAATCAGTCCCTCAAGATTAATGGACCGGATACTTTGACTCCAGGCTGAGGGACTGATTACCTTAAGCTCCTTCTCATCTTCCACCATCCACCTCTGTACCGGACTGAGGAAGCCACCTGCTGAGCGAAACGTTTCCACTATAAAGATTCCCACATGTTACAAGCGTCTCTAATTCTTCAGATAGACAGATAGATGCTAAACACACAGCTGTGTCACGAAGATGCTGGGAACGTCTCGACAGTCTCAGGGTGGTAAGCCAGTGGAACCAACTAGAGGAGCATGCAAGGTAAAATCCTTGCACAGTTTCAAGTGTAGGTATGTTAGAGATCAAGGAGCTAAGTATAAAGCCAGATGGAGACCTAGGTATAATTCTGATTACAGACCCAGGTGTAACTCGGATTTTAATCCAGGTATTGATCAAGGTATAACTCAGTTACAGACCCAGGTATACCTCAGGCTGGGGCCCAGGTATAACGAACACGCCTGTCAGGTTTAACTCAGGCAAAGACTTCAGCGTAATTCAGGTATAAACCCAGGTAAACAATAAAGTATAACTCAGGTATAAATCCAGGTATACACTACGGTATTACTCAGGTACAGGTATAACCCACCTGGAGTCTACCTGGAGGGTATTTCGGGGATCAACGCTCCCGCGGCCCGGTCCACGACCAGGCCTCCCGGTGGATCAGGACCTGATCAACCAGGCTGTTACTGCTGGCCGCACGCAGTCCAACGTACGAACCACAGCCCGGCTGATCCAGCACCGACTTTAGGTATCTGTCCAGCTCCCTCTTGAAGGCAGCCAGGGGCCTATTGGTAATTCCCTTTATGTTTGGTGGGAGGCTGTTGAACTGTCTTGGGTCCCGGACACTTATGGTGTTTTTTCTTAGTGTACCAATGGTGCCCCTACTTTTAATTGGGGGTATTTTGCATCGCCTGCCCAGTCTTTTACTTTCTTAGGAAGTAATTTCTGTGTTTAGATTCGGGACCATTCCTTCTAGGATTTTCATGCGTTCCAACGTATGCAGGTCAAGTGTTTCCAAGCGTTCCCAGTAGTTGAGGTGATTGATAGAACTTATACGTGCAGTAAAGGATCTCAGTACATTCTCTAGATCTGCAGTTTCACCTGCTTTGAACGGATATGTTAATGTACAAGTGATTTGAAAAGGATCATCACTGGCTTGTCATCTCTTGTTTTGAATGTTCTCATTATCCATCCTATCATTTTCTTTGCACCTGTGATCGTGGCACTGTTGTGATCCTTGAAAATGAAATTCTCAGACATTACCACTCCCAGGTCCCTTATATTATATGTTTGTTCTACTGTACGGCCAGAGTTTGTAGTATACTCTGTTCTAGCTATTATCTCCTACAGTTTTCCATAACGAAGTAGTTGGAATTTGTCCTCATTGAACATCATATTGTTTTCCGTTGCCCACTGGAAAACTTTGTTTATATCTTCTTGGAGGTTCACCGTGTCCTCAGCAGATGACAGGCTCATGCAGATCCTAGTATAGTCTGCAAAGGATGACACAGTGCTGTGGATTACATGTCTTTCTATGTCTGATATGAGGATGAGGAACAGGATGGGGGTGCGTACTGTGCCTTGTGGAACAGAGCTTTTGACTATGGCAATATGAGTCCGGGTACAAACTCAAGTACAGCTTCAGACGCTCAGAGACTCAGAGAAGAACAGAAGCAGGAGATCATAGACAACACAACTATCATATGGTTTCAGGATTATCCGGGTTACACTATGCTGAAATATCGGGAAAACCCAGCAAAATATATTATAACTAATATGTTCTGCATATTACCATGCATTTCCATGGTAATATAGTTAGTTAAACATATTTATTATACAAGCTTCCCATACCTATCCTGTGGTGGGTAATCAAAAGATTACAGAGACACATAATGGGACCAGGGACTGGACAGCAAAGTTGTGATAGCTAAACGAGTTACAGTGTGGAAATACGATACACAATCCTGGGAAGAGCGTTTTATTGTTTAATGATTGCAAGCCATAGTACGCACTGTGTGCCTTTTTCACCAAGTTCCGCCCCAGTCATCATGAACACTAAGGATGTTTAACGAAAAGTTATCAGTTATCAAGAGGAGTAAAAATGTTTAACGCAAAGATACGGGCTATCACGACCACTAAGAATATTTAACGCAAAGTTAACATGGTATACAGTAAACAGATACTGTAGAATTCGGTAGTCTCCAACCTTTCAGTATGAAAGTGCCAATTTGAAAAGCCAGATTTAAAGGGGAGCCGCAGTTGCCAGTTATATTCATAATAATCATGCGCACCAGAATTGAAAGGTCTGTGTTAGAGGCGGCGGTGAGGATTTGGTGTAAAATGACCTTTAATATTTTGTAACTTGACACTGTGTAGTGCAGAAAATGAAAGCATATACCGCTGTTGTGGTAACTGTAAATACCAACATTTCGGTAACTTTTTATTTACACGAATAATCTTATAAAACCTTTAAATACACTAAACATATAATACTATTATAATAAATATTAATCATTTTTACATATGTTGAACCTATATAAAAGTGAATTCATAATTTCATGTGAGGGTAGCATCCATTTTCTAGAAGGGCCACATGCGGCCCTCGGGCCACAGGTTGGAGACTCCTGCTGTAGATAAATATTCTTTCATAAGTAGGTTACCTGTAGTCACTTCCGGAAGTCACCAGCACGGCGGCCTAGTCCCGAACTAGGCCTCCTGGTTGCTGGCCTGATCGATCAAGCTGTTGGTGTCAGTTGTCCTCAGTCTAACGTGTGCACCACAACCCGCCTGATCAGGAACTGTTTCTGAGGAACTTGTCGAGTTCCCTTTTGAAGACAACCAGAGGTTTGGTGATGATCCTCCCTTATGCACGGAGGCAGAGTGCTGAGGAATCGTGGTTCCTTTACACTTACCGAGAGCGGTTTCCCTAGT
>NC_091300.1:28731394-28743894 GCF_038502225.1 Cherax quadricarinatus | reverse complement strand
TAGCATCTATACAACAGGAGTAACACAAAAACAGTCTCAGCAACCAGGCAACAGGAGCAGCAACAGCAGCAAGACTGAGGCAACAGAAGCCTCATCCAGCCAGAAACTAAAAAGTCTTGGAAACAGGAGCAACATTAAACAGCAGAAACAACAGTAGGATCGGAAACAGGAGCAGCATTTAGGCAATAGAAGCGGCAGCAGAAACAACAGTCAGATAACAGGGGCTGCCACCAGGTACAGGAGCGGCAACTAGTCAGAGCGATTTTACCTGGAGTCTACCGGAAGAGTGTTCCGGGGTCAACGCCCCCACGGCCCAGTCCCTGACCAGGCTTCCCGGTGGCAGGAAGAGCAACAACAGAGTTAGCGAAAACAGCAACACGACCAGCATTGAGACAATAAGAGAAGCAACAACAGGGGCGTCGGCAACAAGAGCATCAGCATCAGCAGGAGCAGTCACTAGAAGGGACAGCAATAAAAGAAGTAGGAACAGAGGCAGCAGCAGGAACATCAACCGCAAGAACGACGGCAATGAAAGCCGCATCTGGAGCAGCGAGGGAAGCAAGGCTGGTAGAAGGGCTGAGGTCAGTGGTGGCGGACGGGCGAGCTCAGGAGCCCAAAACTATCACGAGGCATAAGTAATTTATTGTTTTATTGTTCTCCTCCGCCACACCGCTGACCAGGGAGAAGGAGCTCGTCCCTGGAGGGAGGGGGTATTGACCCTGGGGGAGGAAAGGGAAGGAGGGTGCAGGACACATATTTCAATGATGAACTCCGCTAGGCTGGCTGGACACATGGCCTTGTTGAGAGGAGTAAGAGGGAACTCTACTAGAGGGTAGCGCAGGACACATGCTTCTGTGACGAACTAGATTGAGATTGTTGAACACATGCTCCTCCGAGGAACTGCCAGAATGACGAACTTCACCGGGAAGACTGGACACTTGCTCATTTGAGAAACAATGTCATATGGACTGAACAAATGCTCATGAGTAGAACTTTTCTTGAGATAACTGGACACATGCTCATGTGAGGTACTCCACCAGGGAGCCTTAGACACATGCTCACGTGTGGTACTCCAGCCTTGGATGCATACTCATGTGTGGTACTCCAGCCCTCGATACATACTCACGTGTGGTACTCCACCAGGGAGCCCTGGACACATACTCAAGTGTGGTACTCCACCAGGGAGCCCTGGACACATGCTCACGTGTGGTACTCCACCAGGGAGCCTTAGACACATGCTCACGTGTGGTACTCCAGCCTTGGATGCATACTCATGTGTGGTACTCCAGAGCTGGACACATACTCACGTGTGGTACTCCACCAGGGAGCCCTGGACACATGCTCACGTGTGGTACTCCACCAGGGAGCCCTGGACACATGCTCAGGTGTGGTACTCCACCAGGGAGCCCTGGACACATGCTCACGTGTGGTACTCCACCAGGGAGCCCTGGACACATGCTCACGTGTGGTACTCCATCAGGGAGCGCTGGACACATGCTCTCGTGTGGTACTCCACCTGGGAGCCCTGGACACATGTTGTGGCATGCAAAGAGTACGTAACCTTTATTCGGCGCATGGACACACCCTCATTTACAGGCTATCTCCCCCAACCAGCGAACCAGGTTGCTAAGAGTTGATGATGGGGCCCCATCGTTCAACTAGTGACCAGGTTCTAGCCAATAAGAAGGTGGGATTGACAATCGCAGAGGTTATGTGGATACCGCTCTCCTGTCTGCCCTTGTCATTCCCACTCTAGAGCTGGTTGAAGCACGGTCTGCTATCTTGTGGCTTCTATTTCTGCCTTGCTTACCGTGACGTGCACTATATTTATTACTGTACATAGTGTACATATTGCTGTTCTAAATTTGGTGAAGGATAATATAAGTCTAAACTTTTTCTACTGTGTTTATTTGCTCCCATTACACCTGGGTTAACAGGCCATTTGAAAGCCTAGGTTGTAATATGGGTAGCCTGTCCGAGAGCTGGACTTAGAGAAACGGTTGAGCTTAGGGTGAAGCTTGTAGCAGGAACATTGTGTAGCTTGCTGTTTCGCTTCGCTTTACAAATTTTGCGTGTCAGTTGCTTATGATCAGCCTTGCTATTGTGTGATCGTTCAACAGCTCGCTACTAGCTTGTTCAGTGTGCTCGCTTCGCTACGGTCAATCTTGTGTGCAGTCGGCTTTGCTTGTATGCGTATTTTGCAATCGTACTGTGCATAGCTAAGCGTGTTCTGCAAATTAACGTGTTACGTTGGGGTATTCGTACTGTGCATAGCGAATAACTTATGCCACCTAGACGAGTCAGACGCCTGGTGTCGGCATATACTTTGCATAACCTACCTAAATTGTCCCTACAGCGTTGTTGGCAAATTGCTCGTTCCATTGGCATTCCCTATAAACGCACTCTCACAGCTGCGCAACTGCGTTCACTTATTGCTGACATACTTATTGAAGAAGAGATGGCACATCAAACTCCTCCCTTTACGGGAGCTAGGGAAAAAACTACTATGTTCTCGCAGGAGGAAGATGATACACCTACGGAGCAAAATGGTCAGTATAGTGCACATGGGTTGTCTCAGGGTGAATCAGCGTCGTTGGCACTTCAGCTGGCAAAAATCAATCTTGAGCAAACTAGGGAACAGAGAGCATTCGCAAGGGAAGAATTTGATAGGGAAAGAGAAAGGAGGCAGTTTTCGCATTCTGTAAACGATTTCAGTTTACAAAAAGCAGTACAGCTTGTTCCCCGCTTCAATGAGGCCGAACCAGAGCAATTTTTCGAAAGCTTCGAAAATCAGGCTCGAGCCTTGAGGTGGCCGGAACAGCACTGGGCAGCGTTGGTTCATACAGCATTATTGGGTAAGGCACAGGAATTTACGTCGGTATTAACTGACGCTGAATTCTCTGATTATCAAGTAGTGAAGACCACAGTGTTGGGAGCATATACATGTATCCCAGCTAAATATCGTAAGACCTTCAAATTGAACAGGCGGCAGCTTGGTCAATCCCTGGTGGACTTTGTGAGACAGCAAACCAAAGCTTTTACCAGCTGGTATAAAGCGAGTGGTGTCTCTAACTTTGAGGAGCTGGTGCAGCTTATTCTGATTGATAACCTGCTGGAGTCTGTGGGACCAGAGGTTCGTGTCTTTCTGCAGGATCGTGACTTAACCACTGCATTGGAGGCGGCCAGGTTGGCTGATACCTTCGAAACGAACCGCTCCTTGTCCGAGCGGTCCCGTCTCTCTTTTCAACAGTCTGGCGTGAGCAGAGATCGACAACATTGGAGAATGAAGTGCCAGCCGGAGGGAGAGCGTCTACGACATCCAACCAAGTCACCTGGTGAGCCACGCTTCTCAACATATGGTCCCCCTGCGGAGAGGCAAACTACTTATGGAGCATCTCGACAACAATATCCAGAGAGGCACCAGCCAGAACGACACCACTTGCAACGTCATCAGGGAGTAAAGGGCAAGCCTGTCGTCTGCTTCAGGTGTAATAAAGTAGGTCATATCAGTTCCAACTGCCCCCAAAAACCTCAACCCATCGGGAAAATCTCTAATATCCCTAGTAACATGTCCCCTAGAGAAGTAGAAAAAGGTATGGCCCCTTATTATTGCGAAAGTCTTATTTCCCTTCAGGAAAACTCAGAACCAACTAAAGTAAATACCTTTAGAGATACTGGAGCATATTGCTCACTTGTCAGAGAAGGAATATTACCCCTTTCAGAGAATACTTCCTTGAATTCATCAGTTTTATTGGAAGCCTATGGAGGAACTATATATTCTGTTCCTTTGCATAAAATTTATGTACAGTGCAAATATTACACTGGGTACTTGACTGTAGGTATCTCAAAAGGATTTCCCATGAAAAATGCTATGTTATTACTGGGTAATAACATTACTACTGTTAGTTCGTGTCCTGAACCTATAATGATTAATGCTTCTCCGGTGTTGGCCATAACTCGGGCAACTTCCCAAGGGTTGTCTGGAGAGAATGTTGACCTATCCTTGGACGACTCCGATCTCGGAATAGCCACATTGTTTTACGAGGAAAACTGGCCAGAGCCTCGTAGATCAAGTGAACAGACCCCGATCAAGCCTTCCTATTCCCAGGTTGCAGGATTGCCAGATGTCTCTGTTTCCATGCCCGAGGGACTGTCCTTCCGGGAGGAACAACGAAAGGACCCTTCTTTAAAATTCGCTTTTGAGGCAGCCATGGGTAAATCCTCTTGGGGTCATCCAGTCAAGTATGAAGTTAAAAATGATTATTTGGTTTGCACTGAGACTGGTAAGGAGAAAGAGGGCCGGAAATTATACGACAGGTTAGTGGTTCCAACCAAGTATAGACCTCAGATATTAAATATAGCTCATAATACGTCATCAGGAGGTCACTTAGGAATTACAAAAACCTTGTATAGAATCACAAAAGAATTTTATTGGCCAACATTAAAGAAAGATGTGAAGAATCATATTAGGTGTTGCCGAGAATGTCAGCAAGTTGGAAAACCTGGACATTCTATTAAACCTGCACCTCTCCAACCCATACCTGCTGATGGAGAACCTTTTGCAGATTTAATTATAGATTGTGTAGGTCCACTACCTAAGTCAAAGTCTGGAAATCAGTATTTATTTACAATTATGGATAAAGTAACCAGATATCCTGAAGCGATCCCAATGCGTAGTATCAATACTAAAGCTATTCTCAAAGCTTTAACAAAATTCATTTCTTGTTTTGGCATTCCTAAAACTATACAAAGTGATCAAGGTACTAACTTCACTGCCAAAGCATTTAGGGAAGTATTAACTAGGTTAGGGATAATTCACAACTTATCCACTGCCTATCACCCTCAGTCCCAAGGCGCCTTGGAAAGATTCCACCAAACATTAAAAACAATGATGAGAAGTTTTTGCATGCACTTTCCGACAGATTGGGATGAATCTCTACCATTGTTGCTGTTCTCAGTACGAGAGACGGTGCAAGAGTCTACAGGGTATAGTCCGTTTGAGCTGATCTTTGGGCACAATGTACGAGGTCCTCTTCGGGTGCTCAAAGAAGGATGGATGGGAGAAGACGTAAGCTCAGCACTCTACAACCCGTCTTCAAGGTTGCAGGTGGCACGTGAGTTAGCCACGGCTAACCTAAAAATAGCTCAAAGTAAGATGAAACAGAGGTATGACAAAAGTGCACAATTCCGCTCCTTCCATCCAGGAGACAAGGTGTTGGTGCAGGAACCTATACCTGGCCACACCTTGAAAGCTAGATATACGGGACCTATGCAGATTGTAAGTAGATTATCTGATTTAAATTATGTGGTAGCTCCCATTGATAAGACCTCAAAAACAAAAACTTACCACATTAATCAAATCAAGGCCTTTCATACACCAGATAAAGTCCCAGTAATGACTCTGTCCTCTACCTCTGAGGACGACTCTGACTCTTTGCACTCTATCTCTGAAATTAATACTAAACTTTCAAATTCTGTCCTCCTCAAGGATCCTAGCCCGTTAATGGATGGATTATCTGAAATACAAGCAACAAATTTAACTGAGCTTCTACAGTCATATCCTAATATTTTTTCGGATGTGCCGAAAAAATGTACGTTAGGTTACCATGATGTAGATGTGGGAAAATCTAAACCAATTAAACTCTCCCCCTACAGAGCTAATCCTGAAAAGCAAAGGCTACTTCAGCAGGAAGTAGACTTCTTGTTAGAACATGGTTTAGTGGAGGAGTCATCTAGTCCATGGGCTTCACCGTGCATCCTAGTAAAGAAGGCTGATGGAGGGTTTCGTATGTGCACAGACTACCGTAAAGTGAACGAGGTCACAATTACAGATGCTTACCCTCTTCCTCGTCTGGATGACGTAATTGACTTTGTGGGTAAGGCTACTTTTGTGTCCAAATTAGATCTCCTTAAAGGTTACTATCAGGTACCTTTGACAGATAAGGCGAAGGAAATCTCTGCCTTCGTAATTCCAGGAGGTCATTATCAGTATACAGTTACCCCCTTCGGAATGAAAAATTCCCCCTCTTCATTCCAGAAACTCATCCATCAGGCTATTAAAGGACTTGAAGGCACGGCAGCATACCTAGATGATATTGTTGTGGTGTCTGATACTTGGGATCAACACCTACTTAGACTTAAAGCTCTGTTTGAGACCTTTAAGAATTCCCAATTAACAGTTAATTTGTCTAAATCTTCCTTTGGCCAGGCCACTATCACTTTTCTAGGCCATGAAGTAGGTAGTGGTAATGTTGCACCTAAACTTGCTAAAGTTCTTTCGATTAAAGATTATCCAGTTCCTCATGATAGGAAATCTCTTCAACGTTTCCTAGGCATGATAGGATTTTACAGAAGATTCTGTAAGAATTTCTCAGATATTGTAGCCCCTCTTACCTCTCTTACCAGTCATAAAGTTCCCTTTAATTGGACGTCAGATTGTAACACTGCTTTTAATAAAGCAAAAAGATTATTGTGCTCTGCACCCATTCTCCTGTCTCCAGACTTCTCCAAACCTTTTTCATTACAGGTTGATGCTTGTGAGTCTGGGGTTGGGGCGGTACTATTACAAATCGGGAACAAGGAGTTGCAGCCTGTAGCATACTTTTCAGCTAAGTTCCAGCCACATCAGAGAGCTTACTCTACCATTGAAAAAGAAGCCCTCGCGCTGGTAATGGCTTTGGAGCATTTCGATGTTTATGTGGGCCAGACATCGCAGGTGGTCACAGTCTACAGTGATCACAACCCGTTAGTCTATCTCCAAGCCATGAAGAATCACAACACAAGGCTTATGCGTTGGACGCTCAGGCTGCAGCCCTATAACTTCAAAATTCGTTACATTGCCGGCAAAGAAAATGTGTTGGCAGACTCTTTGTCAAGAGTCTAGTTTATTATTTTATTTAGGTTAGGATGTATTTGTGGTAACCCCCCTTTCAAGCTCTTTTTTTTATCCCCTGATGTGGGGGTTTTTTTTAGTGAGGGGATACGGGCTACCGTCCGCTTGTATCTTGGACCTATGTTGGCTTATCTGACTGCTGTCTCACTCTGAGTTTAGGGTTTGGCTTTCAGGCACTAGGAAAGCTGAGCTCTATCTAAGAGTTGGATGGTGGAGAGGATAGGCGGTCCCATTATTTTGTGCCATGGCGGCACGGTTACCACTGGGAGGTGGCAGCCTAATCCTGAGCCTTCTCGGGGGTGGGGGTGTGGCATGCAAAGAGTACGTAACCTTTATTCGGCGCATGGACACACCCTCATTTACAGGCTATCTCCCCCAACCAGCGAACCAGGTTGCTAAGAGTTGATGATGGGGCCCCATCGTTCAACTAGTGACCAGGTTCTAGCCAATAAGAAGGTGGGATTGACAATCGCAGAGGTTATGTGGATACCGCTCTCCTGTCTGCCCTTGTCATTCCCACTCTAGAGCTGGTTGAAGCACGGTCTGCTATCTTGTGGCTTCTATTTCTGCCTTGCTTACCGTGACGTGCACTATATTTATTACTGTACATAGTGTACATATTGCTGTTCTAAATTTGGTGAAGGATAATATAAGTCTAAACTTTTTCTACTGTGTTTATTTGCTCCCATTACACCTGGGTTAACAGGCCATTTGAAAGCCTAGGTTGTAATACCAGGGAGCCCTGGACACATGCTCACGTGTGGTACTCCACCAGGGAGCCCTGGACACATGCTCACGTGTGGTACTCCACCTGGGAGCCCTGGACACATGTTCACGTGTGGTACTCCACCAGGGAGCCCTGGACATATGCTCACGTGTGGTACTCCACCTGGGAGCCCTGGACACATGCTCACGTGTGGTACTCCACCAGGGAGCCCTGGACACATGCTCACGTGTGGTACTCCACCAGGGAGCCCTGGACACATGCTCACGTGTGGTACTCCACCTGGGAGCCCTGGACACATGCTCACGTGTGGTACTCCACCAGGGAGCCCTGGACACATGCTCACGTGTGGTACTCCACCAGGGAGCCCTGGACATATGCTCACGTGTGGTACTCCACCAGGGAGCCCTGGACACATGCTCACGTGTGGTACTCCACCAGGGAGCCCTGGACACATGTTCACGTGTGGTACTCCACCAGGGAGCCCTGGACACATGCTCACGTGTGGTACTCCACCAGGGAGCCCTGGACACATGTTCACGTGTGGTACTCCACCAGGGAGCCCTGGACACATGCTCACGTGTGGTACTCCACCTGGGAGCCCTGGACACATGCTCACGTGTGGTACTCCACCTGGGAGCCCTGGACACATGCTCACGTGTGGTACTCCACCAGGGAGCCCTGGACACATGCTCACGTGTGGTACTCCACCTGGGAGCCCTGGACACATGCTCACGTGTGGTACTCCACCTGGGAGCCCTGGACACATGCTCACGTGTGGTACTCCACCAGGGAGCCCTGGACACATGCTCACGTGTGGTACTCCACCAGGGAGCCCTGGACACATGCTCACGTGTGGTACTCCACCAGGGAGCCCTGGACACATGTTCACGTGTGGTACTCCACCAGGGAGCCCTGGACACATGCTCACGTGTGGTACTCCACCAGGGAGCCCTGGACACATGCTCACGTGTGGTACTCCACCAGGAAGCCCTGGACACATGCTCACGTGTGGTACTCCACCAGGGAGCCCTGGACACATGCTCACGTGTGGTACTCCACCAGGGAGCCCTGGACACATGCTCACGTGTGGTACTCCACCAGGGAGCCCTGGACACATGCTCACGTGTGGTACTCCATCAGGAAGCCCTGGACACATGCTCACGTGTGGTACTCCACCAGGGAGCCCTGGACACATGTTCACGTGTGGTACTCCACCAGGGAGCCCTGGACACATGCTCACGTGTGGTACTCCACCAGGGAGCCCTGGACACATGTTCACGTGTGGTACTCCACCAGGGAGCCCTGGACACATGCTCACGTGTGGTACTCCACCTGGGAGCCCTGGACACATGCTCACGTGTGGTACTCCACCAGGAAGCCCTGGACACATGCTCACGTGTGGTACTCCACCTGGGAGCCCTGGACACATGCTCACGTGTGGTACTCCACCAGGAAGCCCTGGACACATGCTCACGTGTGGTACTCCACCAGGGAGCCCTGGACACATGCTCACGTGTGGTACTCCACCAGGGAGCCCTGGACACATGCTCACGTGTGGTACTCCACCTGGGAGCCCTGGACACATGCTCACGTGTGGTACTCCACCAGGAAGCCCTGGACACATGCTCACGTGTGGTACTCCACCAGGGAGCCCTGGACACATGCTCACGTGTGGTACTCCACCAGGGAGCCCTGGACACATGCTCACGTGTGGTACTCCACCAGGGAGCCCTGGACACACACGTGTGATACTCCACCAGGGAGCCCTGTGGTACTCCACCAGGGAGCCCTGGACACATGCTCACGTGTGGTACTTCACCAGGGAGCCCTGGACACATGCTCACGTGTGGTACTCCATCAGGAAGCCCTGGACACATGCTCACGTGTGGTACTCCATCAGGGAGCGCTGGACACATGCTCTCGTGTGGTACTCCACCAGGAGCCCTGGAGCCCTGGACACATGCTCACGTGTGGTACTCCACCAGGGAGCCCTGGACACATGCTCACGTGTGGTACTCCACCAGGGAGCCCTGGACACATGCTCACGTGTGGTACTCCACCAGGGAGCCCTGGACACATGCTCACGTGTGGTACTCCACCAGGGAGCCCTGGACACATGCTCAGGTGTGGTACTCCACCAGGGAGCCCTGGACACATGCTCACGTGTGGTACTCCACCAGGGAGCCCTGGACACATGCTCACGTGTGGTACTCCACCAGGGAGCCCTGGACACATGCTCACGTGTGGTACTCCACCAGGAAGCCCTGGACACATGCTCACGTGTGGTACTCCACTAGGAAGCCCTGGACACATGCTCACGTGTGGTACTCCAGCAGGGAGCCCTGGACACATGCTCACGTGTGGTACTCCACCAGGGAGCCCTGGACACATGCTCACGTGTGGTACTCCACCAGGGAGCCCTGGACACATGCTCACGTGTGGTACTCCACCTGGGAGCCCTGGACACATGCTCACGTGTGGTACTCCACCAGGGAGCCCTGGACACATGTTCACGTGTGGTACTCCACCAGGGAGCCCTGGACACATGTTCACGTGTGGTACTCCACCAGGGAGCCCTGGACACATGCTCACGTGTAGTACTCCACCAGGGAGCCGTGGACACATGCTCACGTGTGGTACTCCACCAGGGAGCCCTGGACACATGCTCACGTGTGGTACTCCACCAGGGAGCCCTGGACACATGCTCACGTGTGGTACTCCACCAGGGAGCCCTGGACACATGTTCACGTGTGGTACTCCACCAGGGAGCCCTGGACACATGTTCACGTGTGGTACTCCACCAGGGAGCCCTGGACACATGCTCACGTGTGGTACCCCACCAGGGAGCCCTGGACACATGCTCACGTGTGGTACTCCACCAGGGAGCCCTGGACACATGTTCACGTGTAATACTCCACCAGGGAGCCCTGGACACATGCTCACGTGTGGTACTCCACCAGGGAGCCCTGGACACATGTTCACGTGTGGTACTCCACCAGGGAGCCCTGGACACATGCTCACGTGTGGTATTCCACCAGGGAGCCCTGGGCACATGTTCACGTGTGGTACTCCACCAGGGAGCCCTGGACACATGCTCACGTGTGGTATTCCACCAGGGAGCCCTGGACACATGTTCACGTGTGGTACTCCACCAGGGAGCCCTGGACACATGCTCACGTGTGGTACTCCACCAGGGAGCCCTGGACACATGCTCACGTGTGGTATTCCACCAGGGAGCCCTGGACACATGTTCACGTGTAGTACTCCACCAGGGAGCCCTGGACACATGCTCACGTGTGGTACTCCACCAGGGAGCCCTGGACACATACGTGTGGTACTCCACCAGGGAGCCCTGGACACATACACTCGCTGGTTTAGTACTGATGGTGTATGCATTAGTTTATGGTGGGAATCTTAGGGCGGTGAGTCTGACTCTTGTACTTTATTGCTTTATCACTTTATGCTTATTTTTATAATCCCTTTACTCTATAATACACACACACACACACATACACACACACACACACACACACACACACACACACACACACACACACACACACACACAGATACACACAGGAGCTCGGACTCGACCCCCGCAACCTCAACTAGGTGAGCACACACACACACACACACACACACACACACACACACACACACACACACAGATACACACAGCAAATGTAGTCCATATTTAAAAAAAAAAGAGACAGACATTAAACTTTAGACCAGTGTCACTGACATGTGCAGTATGCAAAGTCAAGGAGAAGATTATCAGGAGAAGAGTGGTGGAGCACTTAGAAATAAATGAGTTTGTCAACGACAACCAGCACGGATGCAGTGACGAGAAATCCTGTCACAAACCTCCTGGAGTTCTATGACAGGGTGACAGCAGTAGGACAAGAGAGAAAGAGAGAGAGAGAAAGAGAGAGAGAGAGAGAGAGGTGGGAAGACTGCGTTTTCTTGAACTGTAAGAAGGCTTTTGACAGTCCAGTACAAAAGGTTAGTGCAAAAGCTGGAGGACCAGGTAGGTATAACAGGAAAGGCACTGCAGTGGACCAGAGAATACCTGACGGGAATACATCAGCGAGTCATGGTACGTGACGAAGTGTCAGTTCAGGCGCCTGTGACGAGAGGGGTTCCACAGGGGTCATTCCTAGGACCGTGCTGTTTCTGGTATTTGTGAATGACATAACGGAAGGAATAGACCCAGAAGTGTCCCGTTTGCAGACGATGTGAAATTAATGAGGAAAATTCAGTCGGTGGAGGATCAGGCAGGACTACAAAGGGATCTGGACAGGCTATAGGCCTGATCCAGAAACTGGCTCCTGAAGTTAAACCCCACCAAGTGCGAAGTCATGAAGATTGGGGAAAGGCAAAGAAGACCACAGACAGAGTACAGTCTAAGGGGGCGAAAACTAAAGACCTCACTCAAAGAAAAGATCTTGGAGTGAGTATAACATCGGGTACATCTCCTGAGGCGCACATCAACCAAATAATTGCTGCAGCATATGGGTGCCTAGGAACCTAAGAATAGCATTCCGACATCTCAGTAAGGAATCGTTCAGGACCCTGTACACCGTGTACGTCAGGCCCATACTGGAGTATGCAGCACCAGTTTGGAACCCACACCTAGCCAAGCACATAAGGTATGTCCAACGAGAAGAGGTTAATGGAAATCGTCCTGACAACACAGGAGGACGGGAGAGAGAGGGCGGATATGGTAACAACATATAAAATACTGAGAGGAATCAAGAAGGTGGACAGAGACAGGATGTTCCAGAGATGGGACACAGCAACAAAGGGTCACAGAGTTGTCAGGAAGTGGAATAGTCTGGGAAGTGATGTTGTGGAGGAAGGATCCATACATAGCTTTATTAA